>NC_140816.1:3817500-3837500 GCF_050613455.1 Vespa mandarinia | reverse complement strand
GAAAGTCCTTAGAGGTAAGTACTATAACTTGGATACGTATGTGTTAAAAAGAAATTGAATACAATCGGGTGATAACTTGAACCTCGTTGACTCGTATACATACATACATACACTTTGTATTTCTTATATGCGTGTGTTTGCTCTTAGACGTACAGAGCACAGGTGTACAATAAAAAGGAATTCCAAGTATCGAAACGATAATCGATCTTTAATTCTCATTCATCGGTATAGTGTAATATAATATAGAATAGGCATCTGGAAATAAATGCAAATCTCTTTTCTCAGCTCATTGACAATCTCACCACGATAATATAGAGAGTCGACCCGATCGATTCGTTTCTTGTACCTCGTGTCTCGATTAAATTCTTATGAGAGAGTGGCGAGCGTGTGCCGGTTGAATGTTTTGCATGCTTCTAACGTCGGAAATAAGACGTGACGAGTAACTATGGAAAAAGTAATGATGATGGATTACGCATGGATCACTCACATATCGTACCTTTCAACGACATTACGACAACACTCGTTTTCTATTTCTTTTTTTTTCTTCCTTATCAGTAAAAAGTACGAATACGAAAAGACATACCGTCGTGTTATAATATTTTAATGCCATTTACTAATTATCTTTTAATCGTGAACACATTACGTTTTTTCTTTTTCTTCTTTTTTTTTTTTTTTAGCGTTAATCAAGATCGTTGCAAATTTTTATCCTCCACTTATCCTCCGAGAACTTTCGATCATTGAACAAAATCACAAAATCGAAAAGCACAAAATCAAAAATTCGAAGCGAATATATGTTTTATATATATATATATATATATATATATATATATGTATATATGTATGTATGTATGTATGTATGTATAAGAAAAGAAATAAAAAAAATAAAAAAAATAAAAAAATAAACAAAAATGAAACAAAATAAAATAAAATAAAATAAAATAAAATAAAATAAAACAAAATAAAATAAAAATAGTAATAAAAAAAGGAAAAGAAAAAAAAAAGAAAAAAGAGCAAAAGTGTGCAGTCATTCGTGCAATTCGCATAATTTTAATCTCCGTTCATCTTTCTCGAGCAAAAGAAATATAAATCGAGCTCTCGCAAGAGGAGTCACGTCAAGTTTCCTCCTCCTCCTCCTCCTCCTCCTCCTCCTCCTCCTCCTTCTCTTCTACTCCTCCGGAGTATGGATCTTCTGAGAAGATCTCTCCTTTGCGGTATTGTTTACGACTAGAGAAAGAATCTCGTCGCCCGATCTGTCACGCGCTCGTACCAACTCACATATATATATATATATATATACACATAAAAGCGCGCGCGTGGATACTCATACACGTAGAGAAACGACCACAGGTTCGAGATGTCGAGAGTGCAGCGCCCGGTCGATCCTGAATCGTGTGTAAACTATCTAGAAATCTTGTATCTCCTCGTAGCACGCGTAGATACTAGTCACAACGCCACGTAACTTAGATGCACCTGCATGTTTTCTCTCTTTCTGTCTTTTCTCTCTCTCTTTCTCTCTCTATCTCACTTCACATTTTCTCCGTCGAATATAATAATTCTTTTTCTTTATTTTTTTTTTTTTATCATTTCTAACTCACGAGAAAAAAACACTTGATTTATGAACATTGATTTTATATCTATCTTTATTGATTACGAATAAATTAAAATGCAGATTTATTTATTTTTTTTCCTTTTTCTTTCTTTTTGTTTTTTTTTTCCTTTTATAACATTTTTTGTTCATAACGTTGCATCAATCATAATCAACGAATTATTCAAAGAATTATATTAGGTAATGCATAATGTAAGTCATGTTGTGAATCATGTTGTAAAGCATGAAATTTGAAAAATCAAACTGACGAATTCCGTAAGTTTTAGTATTGAAGGAGAAAAAAAAAGGAAGAAAAAACGAAGAGAGAAAAAAAAGAGGAAATGAGTGAATGAGTGAACGAGTGAAAAGAAAAAGGGTATAGGTATGAAAATGAAGGGAGAGCAGGTGAAAATCGATAATCGACGAAGGAGAGAAACGTTAAGATGAAGGAGAGAAAAAAGAAGGAGGAAAAAAGGGGGCCAATGAGAAGGAAAGAGACGTCGGTACGTCAAGATCCAGGTCGCGGACCTCGTGCGAAAAAGAAAGTTCTCCTTCGAGAATCGACGAGATCGGGGGTGGGAGGTGGGGGAAAGATCGGTGAGAGTGGAACCGTCCCCTCGTTCGTGTGTCCATGTATGTGTGTTTGTGTGTGTGTATGTGTGTCTGATTGTATATGTATTTCTCGATTCACCGTACCGACGGAATCGTTCGTTCAATGACCGAAATTCATCGGAGAGTAGCTCCCGAAATCGTTTTACCATCACCAATACAACCATCACTACCCTCTCCCCCTTATCGCCATCTTGAACGAAAGTAGGTAGATATCTTGTGTACGGACGCATTCCATCGATACGGACGTCGCGACGTAGAAAGTCGCGGAAGTATTCGGTATAATACGACGAAATTCGAATTCATTGCTTTCGAGTTATTCACATTTATTTTTTTACTGTATATTATTATTATCTGTATTATTATTATTATTATTATTATTATTATTATTATTATTATTATTATTATTATTATTATTATTATTATTATTATTATTATTATTATTTTAATTTATTTTTTATTTTATTTTATTTTTTTTTTATTTTATTTTATTTTATTTTATTTTATTTTATTTTATTTTATTTTTTTGTTAGATCTTGAACTTCAACACGTAAGATGATGGATAAGAAGGTTGCTTGATATTACTGTAAATATTTCTATGTGTGTTACTATGCGTATTACTATAAATATTACTATACGTATTTCTACTTATAAATACTTGAGCCTTCCTTTTCGATATAATTTGCGTAGAAATTCAAAAACGATTGAAAGATGGGAAACGGATTGCATCGTTCGTTCTTAAATTATCCTGATAAAGTAGCATATCCTGATAAAGTGCCTAGGGATTTATCGTATTACCGCTATTTACATTGCATTCCTCGCACATAAAATCGTCCTCTCGTTTTAATTATAATACTTGAGAGAGTTAGACGAGAAGATGGAGAGTGAGAAAGAAAGAGAGAGAAACATAGGTTTTATATGTTTATGCATAGCTCCGAGCGGATGCTGAGAGATTAGAACGGTATATACTCAAGGCTTATTATTAATTTCCGCGGAATGCAACCGTGCAAATTCCATTGTAACACCGTCGTAACTTAAGCATTCGAACTCCCTTCTTGTGGATAAATACAATCGGTAGATATTACCGCACGAGTAACTACCTACTTTTGTAATTGCGTTTCATATATCTTTCACGCGTATACGCTCGCCGCACCTGAGTACTCACTTTAATGAAACGCACATACACGTTCTAACATCTATCCACGTAATAAATGATTTATAGCTTTGATGATCGCGCATTTGAGCGGTAGATACGCATAATATGAATATTCTATATATATATATATATATATATATATATATATATATACGAATAAATTATTGTCTTATTTTTCAAATTCTAGCAAAATAAATTAGAAGATATCTAGACTTCCGATGACAAAAACGTGATAATATACTTATTTTAAGTTTATTCGAATTCGATCATGAGAAAGAAAAGAAAGAAAGAAAAAAGAAAAGAAGACAAAAAAGGATCTTTTCTCTCGCGAGATTTCACTGTGTAAAAACTTGCCGATCATTGACCGATCGTTAATATGACGTATGCGAATGGAACTTTCGAAAAGTAAGTGTAGAAAGGGGTAGGGTCATTTGAGGCCGGGCCTATATGAATATTTTATACCATTAACCTGAGAAAAAGGTTGGTATTCTCGTCGACGACAACGACAACGACGACGAGAATGATCGTCGAATTTTACGATGAATTTCACTGAGTTTTACGAGCCCATCGCAAAATGCTACTTGCTTTCCCTGCTTCGAGGATGGTTCGATGTTTAAAAAAAAAAGAGATAGGGGGATAGAGAGAAAGAGAGAGATAGAGAGAGAGAGAAAGTAAGAAAGAGAAAGAGAAAGAGAGAGAGAGAGAGAGAGATGCAAAAATTAATCGACACCACTTGGGAGAGACGCGAGATCCTTTGGCGGTCTCGGAACCGTTTAATTTCGGCCAGACCGATTATTTCCCCGTCAAAATCAAACCCTCCGGCTGTTCTCTGCACTTCGAAGACAACTACAACGTTGCAAGCCATTGGATCTGCATAAAAAAGGAGAACGACGTGCATAAATTCCAAAACTTACCAAACCTCGAGAGCATCTACCTTTTCTTTCTGCTTTCTCCTCTTTCGCACTCGGCGAAATAATAGCTTATCAAGTCGGGATCGGTAGGAGAAATCGATTTCACACGAGAATAAAGGGACAGAATAGGGAGCTTCGAGAAGAAGAAGAAGAAGAAGAAGAAGAAGAAGAAGAAGAAGAAGAAAAGGAAGAAGAGGAAAAAGAGGAAGAGGAAGAGGAAGAATGAAAAGCAAAAGAAAGATAGATAGATTGATAGATAGATAAAAAGAGAGAGAGAGAGAGAGAGAGAGAGAGAGAAAGAGAGAGAGAGAGAGAGAGAGAGAGAGAGAGAGAAAGGGAGAGAGAGAGAGATGAGAAACGTAGGAAGGCACTAATTAACGCTAACACGTGTCGGGCAAACATAGGCGAGGCTAGAAGCCCAAGGCCATTGACATTGTACCTTTCTTCCTATCTTGTCAAGATCCAACCCAGACACTTGTTTTACTACGAGACTTTCGAAATCTCTTCGTATCGTAAAATCAAATTGATCGGAGAAAGACGTTTAAAAAGAAAAAAAGGAAAGAGAAAAGAAATTATGAATAATCGTCGAGAGTTGATGACAATGAAAGCAACATAAGAAAATTGTCGTCGTAATCTGAAATTACTCTGAGAAAACAGTGAGCTCTTGTTGTTTCGACCGATCGCGAAATTATCTCAACAATGGTTGGGCACCCTTCCTGCAAAGGGGAAGAGAAGTAAGGGGAGACGATAATTACGAAGAAACGTATGCGAAAGAAACGGGAGAAACTCGACAATTACCGGAGGAGGACCGTTCTTCTTCACGGCCAACGACAAAGTCCTAAAAGACTTTCGACTTGGGCTTATTTCTCGTATTGTTCGACTCGAAAATAGCATTTGCAATAGAGCACGAACTTTCGAGTACCGAGAAGCACCAGGATTCTGTCCCGTTTACAAGGGAATCGTGAGCCGATATACTCGTTCCCTCTCCTCTCTAAACCTTGTAAAAGCCGGCGACTTGCGTGGCACGTACTCGTTCGCCGCGAAAGCCAAGGGTGTGTACGATGGAATGTATATATACGTTCGCATACGAGTATGTCGAATCGATATGTGTCGACACGACGCACCGAATATACGACTTATCCCTTCTCCCATCCTGTCTCTCATTCCCTCTCTTCTTTCTTTCTCCCTCTTTCTTTCTTTCTTTTTGAACCAAATACGGCGAGGTGTAACGCTTTCCGAGAATGGACTCGTGCCAATCGACAGGATATAACTACGTGTCATCAACGTTTGAATTTCAAGCTGGATTTCCTTTTCACCTGACAAAAATTAATATTCCAAAATCGAATTTGAATCTTTTTTCTTGCGATCTCTTTTACTCGGCTCTTTTTTCTTTTTATTCTTTCCTTTTTTCTTTTTTTTTTTTTTTTTACAATCGACTACTTTCTTACAGCAAGTATTTGAAAAGCTCGCACGTATTTATATACGCTTACGTATATACACGTATGAAAAAATGATGGCAGGCGCATGAGAAAATCCGCATGGAGGTCGTGGAAAGAACGGTTCAACGTGGACAGCTCTTGTAGAGAAGACGCGCGTAGGAGCGTCGGTATTAACCGTATCCGACGCACGATAATCATCATAACGGGCACATCCTTCAACTCGCCGCTTCCGAGTCTGAAAGCCTTCTTTCCTTACTTTCGCGCAGGACAATGCCCACTTTTACCAATGTATACCTACATAGTCTTCCTCTTTTCCCAAGCCTCCTTTCGAGTCCCGTCTTCGGTTTCTCGAAGTTTTATATTTTTCTAGATTTAGAGTAGAGTTCAAAGTCACCAAAAAAAAAACGTTGGTACCGGCATCGACGAAGAAGAGTAACACGATGTTCATATGCACGTAATGGGATACCATGAGCTCGTGTACACGGGACAGTTTGTTTCGTTCGCGTCTTTACTCGGCCGTGAACACGGAAACGTAACAGTTCTGTGTCATGGGGATGTCGATTCTCTTAAGCATACGGAACCTCTCTGTATAGATTAACTAGACGATGCAAATTGTACTAGTTGCGTCTCTAGGACAGTAAGAAAAACGTCGATAATGTCGATCGAATCGATTGATTCGGATCTGATCCTAATTCTTATTTCAAAATGCATTCAAAAAATGTAAAAAAGAAAGAAAGGGGAAAAAGTATGAAATTCTTTCTAATGATCAATCTGATTTTGTCCAAGGATAAGAAAGATTCGATGGGATAAAGATTAGCTCATATGGACGTCGAGTTCTCGGTTAATGAACCCGAAGAGATCGGTAAGGATAAACCGATTTTATCTCGACGGCGATAAGGACGGGCGTACGCCGTTAGAAATCTCAGCGAGTTGTTCTCGGTCCATGGACTACGAGGATGCTGAAAGAAGGGATCGACTGGAGGAGCACGTAGATTCTCCGAAGACTCGATGAGAAATCGGTAAATGTATCGTACTTGGTGTGTTGCCGGTGTGTTGAGAATTGGTCCTCGCTCTGCCAATGGCATAAGTGCATCGATGCTCATATGCACGTAATGGGATACCAAGAGCTAGCTAGGTTAGCTAGCTAGCTTACTAGCTAGGTTAGCTAGCCAGCTTACTAGCTAGTGAGCTAGTTGGCTTCCTCGGCCATACGCTTTCTGTCTTTCCTTCTTCCTTTTCCTCTTCCTCTCCTTCTTCTTCTTCTTCTTCTTCATCATCTCTCATCCTCTTTTACTAACAGTACAGAATACAGACTACGAAGAGACTTGGAAGCTTCGTAAGACTCGCACATCTGCTTCGTGAACGCGGAAACGTGTCACGGTTATGATACTTCCACCTTCCGTGTCCCATTCGTACGAAAAATGATACATGGAAGTTGATACTGAGAAAACGATCCCATTCACTCACTCACTCATTTCTCCTCCTCCTCCGTTTTCTTCTTCTTCTTCTTCTTTTCCTTCCTTTTTTTCGTTTTGTTATGTTCTTATTTAACGTATAAAAACAAAAAAAAAGGAAAAATAAAAATTAAAAAAAAAAAAAAAAAAAGAAAAAAATAAAAAAAAATAAAAGAAGAAGTATTCTTTCTTTTGAGTATAATATATACCGTTCTTAAAATAAAAAGATTCCCGGAATGCTTATACTTAACGAAAAGAAGTTCTTAATTACGCGAAGAAGGTAAGATCGGCGTATCTCTTTAGAGACAAAACATGTTCCATGTATATTAATCACTCGTAAGCGCGTGCTTTTATAACTTTTCCATCGTTTAATTTCCATAAAGACATCGCTTTTTCTTTCACGGCCACCAGAGGAACCGTGCGAACATAATGACTGTCATTAGGATCTGTAGATCCGCGTCGCAGGTGTTAAGACACGGTTAATGATACCCGTAAATATGCTCCTCGCACGTACTACTTTTTGTTTCGTTGAATCGTTCCGTGGAATTCTCTCAGCGATATCCCAAAACCAGTGTCGCGTTCAAAGATACCTTCGAATAAAAATCATTTTTACGATTCATTACGAGCCTCATTAATAAGAGATGAGAAAGGAGGGAGTGGGGGTAATGGGGTAGGGAGAAGAAAGAAAATTAAAAACGAATTATTTTCAGTGAAAGTATACAAATATTATAGACCTATATAAATATATGTAGATATATATATATATATATATATATATATATATATACGTATGTATATATAAATATATATAAGTGAAAATAATGATATCGATAAAATGTCGATCGAAAGATCCATCCAGATAATTTTCACACGAGTTGAAATGTTCGAATTGACAGAACGTTATTCGACCTCAAACTCTCGATCGACTATGTCCCGCTAGATCTCAACGATTGCGCTACGCTTTATTCTCAGTTCGTTCGACTTGACAGGTGCGTATCGAATTGCGGTCGATGAATGATTTTTTGAAAAGCATAAGAAACGATGCGGCGCTTGGTGTTGGTAAGGATAATTCAGCTTACATAACGATTATCCCGTGTATCTAAGAATAGCGCCAGTTTAAAAGACCAATAAGGTTGACTGACCTAAGAAAGATAAATTTCTTTGTTTACAATAAATGCAAAATCGAACGCAATATTATTATTAAAGGAAACGCGAATACCAGGTGTACGCGAGTCACGTTTACGTTAACGCGATATTTTTTTTCCTCTTTCTTTTTTTTTATTATCATTATCTCTTTCGCAAGATCAAAAGTCTGTATTTAATTAATCGAATTAATAGTCATTTGATGTAATTATAAGAGAAGTAGCTCGCATAAGATCTCGTTAATCAATTTTGACGTCTGAACGATTATGATAAACGGCATGATTGTGACCGAGAAAGTGGCGATATCTATATGAGTAAAACTAACTGCATAGAAAGCGATAGGCGGGACGAAAAAGAATGGTATATCTAATTATATTGTTAATAGTCCTTTTTTTGAAAGTAACAGAACATCGGAGATATATAAATCTCATAGATAGTTTCTCACGAAGTTTCCGAAAAAAATCCTAGTCGCACTTCTTCACGGTTTCTAACATCGAGGTGAATCGTTTCGATCCGCCTTTTTTTCTCTTTTTCTGTGTTGTTCTTTTTTATATATACAAAGAAGAGAAACCTACCGGAAACTGAATAATTCAAGAAGGATCAAGATCGACACGCGTTACTCTTCCTTACCTTTAAATAAAATAAGCGATAAAGTAGAAATTATACGTAAGATATTTTAGAAACATCGATCGGCCAAGTAAATTTTCTTTAAAAGGAAGAGTAACGTTTGGTCTTCAACCTTATCTATCGATAATAATCGACGAAGTTACTACGAAATCAGAGGTCATTTTAGACGCGATAAGAATAATACCCATACATTCGACTAAGTTGGACTTCCCGAATGCAGATTGCAAGCTTCGTAATAATAGCTGATCGTAATAATAAATGTCATAGACCATAGGTAAGATCTAGAAAGTGTGTCAGCAATTTTTACAAGACTTGCACGAACGAACCGAACGAACGATCGTGAGACTTTCGAAAGTCAAGGTCAATGTTACGCGATCACAATGATCTACGCCTCGAGTTAAGGATAAAGGAAAAGGATGAAACGAAAGACGAGACGTGATTATTAGGGAAAAAAAAAAAAGAAAAAAGAAAAAAAAATAAAGAAATAAAAAAAAAAAGAAAAAACGAAAGGATCATAATTACGTTAGACGCATTCGATCTTAGAGAAAGAAGGATCGCCATCGTTAAGCTGTCATCCCATAATCGATTGCTTCCGTAAAATCATCGAGAACGTACCGCCGGGCATGATGTCACGCGCGTTGATAGTTTTCGCAAGGCGGCAGGCTCTCATTATACGCTCAACGTCGATTTTATGGGATCGACCTCTTCAACAAAATTTTAAATTCCCCGCCACATTTCTTTCTCATTCCTTTTCAATTTTATCTCGATCAATAATACGGTTCTCTCTTTCTCCCTCTCTCTCTCTCTCTCTCTCTCTCTCTCTCTCTCTCTCTCTCTCTCTCTCTCTTTCGTTCCAAGTAGTCTACCTATGTATACTTATTTTCAATCTCTACAACGAATCCAATTAAATTCAAGGAGGAGGAAGAGAAGGTTGAATTTCGAGCGAAAAGTCACGATGGAAAGTCACACTGGTTGCGTTTTCTTGGTAAACAAGCGGCCTATCTCTTGGTAGACCGAGACGCGCGCGTTTCGAATTCCAGGCCTTGCACTCGAAGGAAATTCTTCGGTGCCCCTTATCGGGCCCAAGGATGTCGGTAGGTAAATGGCATGGGATGAGTTTCACTCGTCGCGATCTTACAGCCTTTTCATTTACCCGCGATAATATTCTGGCCTTAACCCCTTGACTCGCCTCCTTTTTTTTTTTTTTACGATTCCCATCGTCTTCTTCTTCTTCTTCTTCTACTTAGTAATTAAGAATTTACGCACGCGAGATCTAACCATTTTTTATTATGTATGTTAAGGATACAAACGCACGCACACGTATCTATACCTTAAGAATGAATTTTAAAGATCACGTATTTTGTGTATACAAAAAAAAAAAAAGAAAAAGAAAAAATAAGACAAAAGATCTTAAACGAAACCATAAATGATCGAAGCTCATTCAAGGTGGACGCTCGGGAAAAGAAAATTTTCAAGTTTCCCGAACGATTTTATCGCATTACCGCGTTCCTTCGGAGTAAATAATATTATCGAGAAATGAAAAGCTAGAAGAGTCATTCGCGAGGGTCGTTCGAAGTGCGCAAAGATCACTAAAGAAATTCTCTCCTTGAAGTTTTTCTCGTCCTCTCTTATCGGGCCCAAGGATGTCAAGAACGGGTGTTGCCAGATGAGTTTCATTCGTGAGGCATCTGGGTCAGGCGCATTCGCGCAAGTGCAGAACCCTGCTCCTACTCCTCCCCTTGTGCCTCCTCATTATCATCATCATCATCATCATCATCATTAGCATCATTAGCATCATCATCATCATCGTCTTCGTCGTCGTCGTTGCCGTCATTGTCGTCGTCATCGTCATCATCATAGTCGTGATCATGATCGTGGTTGTAGTCGTAGTCATAGTCGTGATCGTGGTCGTGGTCGTGGTCGTGGTCGTGGTCGTGGTCGTGGTCGTGGTCGTGGTCGTCATCGTGGCGCACCCATTAACTTCTCTCTTGAGCTTGTTCCAAGAGCGCAGGTGTTGCGCATGCGCGACACAACACCAGAGCGGAGAATTCAATCGACCGAGAGAGTCCGATTCCAAACTCCTTTCTACTCCGCGATCTAAGCCATGAGAGCTTGCCTGACCCTAAACGTAAAGATACATCGAAAGTCTTTCAGCGTTCTTTTATCTTCGTTTTTCCAAGAAAATCCAAATAAGGGAGTCGAAGAAACTCGAGTCTTTTCCGGAAAAAGAAAGAAACGTAAATCGTAGTCTATGGGGACTTTACATAGGTTTAAAAAAGAAAAAAAAAAAAAGGAAGGTAGGAAAAAAACTCGTATACACAAACACATACGCGTGCGCGCGCGTTCGCAGAAAGAGAGAGGGAGAGAAAGAGAGAGAGACACACACACACACACACATAACTATAATCCATAACGTGTAATTTTTTTCTTTTAAAAATATGAAGATTACTCTGGACAGATAAATTGGAATCGTGTTCGCAAAGGTAAGACGAACGATCGGAGTTACTATGTTTTACGGTAAACGCTCTGATCGCTCTGATATTAGAAAGAAAGAAAGAAAAAAAGAAAGAAAGAAAGAAGGAAAGAAAAAAAGAAAGAAAGAAAGAAAAATAGAGAGATAGAGAGAGGGAAGAAGAAAGGAGGAGAAAGAGAAAGGAAACGAGGAGAGGGCGAAGAGAAAAACGGAAAAGATCGGGGTGCACCAGCGCCATTAGAAATCATCGCCTGCGCTCGAGGAATTTCAGAATGCGGAAGGAAAGCCGCGTTGTGGGGGAGAGAGAGAAAGAGAAAGAAAAAGAGAAAGAGAGAGAGAGAGAGAGAGGCACAGAGAAAGAAAGAGAGAAAGAGAGAGAAAGAGAGACAGAGAGATCGATAAAGGAAAAGAGGGAGAAATGTATAGAGGGAGGGAGGGAGGGATGAAGAGGATCGGAGAGGGATATAGTTAGTAACCGGAGAACCCACTCGTTCGTTTCAATTCTCCGGCCGTGCACCGATGCGGCCGTTGATGGTCGATCGTGCTTTTTCTTTTAGCTCGTTTCTCGAGCGTACCTCTCTACGTAGTACCTACATATGTATCTATCTGTATATATATTTACGTTGTATACACGTACACATATGAATTTTACCAACACAGCATTACTCGTTAGCTGGACCATGCATGCGTACTCTATTACTACTTATGCTACCCATTCGTCTCTACCTAACGTCCGTTTCTACTTAGCGGCTCGCTCGAAATGTTTTTCCTATTTATTTTTTTTTCCTTTTTTATATATTTCTTTTTTCTTTTTTTTCTTCATTTATCTGTTTATCTATCTTTTCTTATCTTTCGTTATAAGCAATCATAAGGACATCGGACAGCAATTTCGTATACTTCGAAAGAAATGTCGCTGCCACGTTGAAATATCGTGATCATGGTCACGGTCGCTATTGTTATTGTTGTTGTTATTGTTGTTGTTATTGTTGTCGTTCTGCTTCTTCTTTTTTGCTTCTTATTATTTGTATTATATTGCGAGAATTATTTTTCGATTTATCTCTTAGCAATAGATATATCTTACTATGGGTGATCATTGAATTAAAACGTACAAAATCAGATTCGATTATGATAGACTCATGTATTTGTTATTTTTTTTTACGATTTTGTTTTTTGTTTTATTTTTGTTTTTGCTAAGAGTGTATTTTTCATATTGTTGATTGATAATAAAGAAAGATAAAAAGGGAAAATAAGGAGGAAAGAAATAAGACAAAACAAAAATAAAGGAGATCTTTCAAATGGCAAGGAAAAAAGAAATCATTTCATTCGAACGTGTAATCGAAACGATAGGATTGGAAAAACGTTGTTGGTAATCGAGGTCCTTAATCGTAAAGTCCTTATCGTAAAGAATACATTTGATCGTTTTACATTTTGCAAGATAGATATCGCAAACGTTTCGAAGATATCCCGATATTAAAGACTATTTGATTGATGGTTTAACTCTGATTCGAATTAGATCACTTTTTCAAAGCTATTGGAAAGTCAGAATGACGTAGGTTCAACGTTTTCACCGTGACAACTAAGAGTACGCACTCATCATCGTAATCGTAGTCTTAGTCGTACTCATAGTCATAGTCGTACTCGTAATCGTAGTCGTAGTCGTAATCGTCATCGTTAAAGTTAGACGACGTCGTTGAGATAGAAATGCGGCAGAAGATAGTCAGGAGACGGCGAGGCGGCGAACAGTGTAACGGTTCGCAATCGAGGATCGAAGATCGTAATCGAATAATTGCTAGGAACGAAACGCGAGAGAAGTTTTTTCCTATCTTTCTCTATTATAAACTTTAGCGATAACCGACACGTGGGATAATCGAGTTCGAATATAATGATATATGTATCATGAAAAGGTCTTCTCGCGATTAAGAATTCCATGCTCGTTGTCAACCGGTGGGGGTTACATCGGGAGACGACGCCGCCGCTTAGCGAGAAATTAACGAGTTGCCCGCTCCAGGCGATCCTTCAACACAGCGCGAGCTCGACGATTCTCACAAAGCTCGTGCGACCTCGACAAAAAGTCCTTTTCGCTTTGTACCGATCTCAATGGCGTCGATGAAACAACGTTAAATGATAATGACTTGCCCGGAGAACGCGAGCCGCATAAACGATTCGATGATCCTCTCGCGGTGTATAATCGATGCTCTTCTCAAAAAAGAAAGAAAGAGAGAGAGAGAGAGAGAGTGAGAGAGAGAACGTAAAACAAAGAAAACCAAGTGGAACGTTTCGATGCATACTTCGAATTGATTTTGGAGAGAAGAGAGATATTTAAAAAAAAAAAAAAAAAAAAAAAAAAGAAAGGAGAAAAATAATAAATAAAAAAAAAAAAAGGAAAGGGGGAAAAAAGCTTACTACGAGAAGGATAATCGTGGATCATTTCATAGACGTCCCGTCTGTGAATTTATTACACGGAAGAGAAGAGATCGCACGGAGTAGCTAGGCTATTCGTAGTAATTTTTCAAATATCCCTCTCTTTTATCGAATCTACCCTTTCCCTCCGTCGTATTACATCCACTTCTACTTCTTCTTCTTCTACTATTACTACTACTACTACTACTATTACTACTACTACTACTACTATTACTACACTACTACTACTATTACTACTACTACTACTACTATTACTACTACTACTACTACTACTACTACTATTACTACTACTACTACTACTATTACTACTACTACTACTACTACTACTACTTTTTTCTTCTTCTTCTTCTTTCTCTCCCTGCCACGCCGAAGCAAGAAGATATTTATCTCCAAGAGATTTATCGTTTCTTCTTTCACGAGACACGCGCGCACGCGCACGCGCACGCGCACCTGCGACTAGCAAGTATCATACGTACGAGTCTCATCTCGCATCGTCGTTTCGTATTTTCGCATAGTCATTAAAAAAAAAAAAAAAAAAAAAAAATATCGCGATGACGTCCTTAACTCTGAAACATGTAATTTTTTAAAATTTATTTGCCACGAAAGTTTCAACTTTCAAAATAACGAAAATACGAATCTCTTAAAAGTCCTTCAAGTTCAAAGAACAATACAAAAATTTACGATTTGTATTCGGTCAAAATAAGAACGTACAGTTAAGACCTTTTATCACTGAAAAGATGATAGAACGATGATCGAACGAACGATTAGACGAGATAATAGAAGAAAGAAATTAGAACTTGATATTTTTTTTTTTTTTTCATTCAACGACGACAAAAGAAAAGAAAAAAAAATTAAACTATATATAATTTTCATTTGATCGAAATGAGGGCGCACAGTTAGGCCCTTTTATCATTGAAAGATGAACGTGCGAAGGATTAAAAGACAAAAAAAGAAAGAAAGAAAGAAAGAGACTAAGTAGTTAATAATTTTTTAATTCGGGGATTATAAAAAATAATATGATTCGTATTCGTTCGAAACGAGAGCGCACAGTTAAGTCCTTTTATCATTGAAGATGGCAAACTTCGGTCTGAACGATGAACGGGCGAGTAACTAAAAGGAAGAAAGAGAAAGAGAAAGAGAAAGAAAGAGAGAGAGAGAGAGAGAGAGTAACGATGGTACACCGTTGTAAGTACGTAATCACGTAGGTATTGTGCTAACTCACAAATAATGAAAGCCGGGAGCGCAACACCCGTGAATCCTATGCCTTCTAGCCGGCTAGCAGCATATTCCTTTTCCTCTCTCGCGTGCTCACGTGCGATCCAACTCTCTAGCGAGAGTGAGAAGGACGTAAGAAAAAGAAAAGAGAACGAAAGAAAGAGAGACAGAAAGAGAGACAGAAAGAGAGACAGAGAAAGATATAAGAGAAACGAGGCACTCGCGAAGAAACCGCGCGGCTTATGCGAGTTGGGTCCGCAAAGGTATGCGCCACTGCAAACAAGCCATAATGCTCGCACCTAAGGCCGCCCTCTACAGGCCCTTTCATAAATAATTTCCATTGATCGATTATCTTAAAGATCCTATATATAGGTGTATATATATATATATATAGACAGATATTGAAGAGCCTCCAAGGAGAGATTCCTCAAATGGAAGAATATTTCAATACGACGCGAATTTCTCCAAGACAAAACAATCCTAGTCGTAAAGTCTCACGGATAAAGTACGATCTCTCGGTCTTTCTCTTTCGAACGATCAATCCTATTGTCGACGGACAAGATAACTAAGTATATTCGGAAATGATGTTTCCGTTCCGTTTTTTTTAACGGGCAACATAAAAAAAAAAAAAAACAAGAAAAGAAAGAAAAAGAAAAAATATCTTAGTAATGAAGAAAAAAGAAAACAAAGAAAACTAACATCGAAATCTTCAATGTTTTCAAGATATTATTTCTATTGGCATAAAGAATTTATTGTTTGATTATTATTATTATTATTATTATTATTATTATTATTATTATTATTATTATTATTATTATTATTATTATTATTGTTATTATTGGCTTAAATTCGTTCGTTCGATCGTTCGTTAAATAAATAAATAAATAAGTAAGTATCTGCTTATCCTATTCTCGGAAAAGAAGAAAGAGGGAGAAAAAAAGAGAAAGAGAGAGAGAGAGAGAGAGAGAGAGAGAGAGAGAGAGAGAGAGAAAGAGAAAGAGAGAGAGAGAGAGAATAATAGAGATAGAGAGAGACACACAATCGAAAAGGAGAGCGAAAAGGAGGCTGGTTCGCTTCGAAACTCTGGAAAAGTGCATCGAAAGATTCTCACGGCTCGAAAGAGCGAATTCCTGCTATCGCTTGGCCGTTAACGGCGGCTTGTCTCGGGGTTTGATTGTCCCGCCTGTTCTACCGCGAACTCTCTTCTGTTATGGCCAAATGCTTGGCATACCTCCCTCCTTCTCCTTCGCCTCGATCCTTTAAGGACGAGATACTCTTCTTCGTTCCTTCTCGTTGTGGACTTCGTAGTACCGCGATGAAAGCTCGTCATACTGCCGCGAGTTCTTGCGTTTTATTACGATATACGTTCGCCTTCTATTACGCTACTTCGCCTCGCCTCGCCTCGTCTCGTTTGAGAAAAACTCTACTTATATGTATTCTACGTATGTATCTATATACGTACGTATATACATATATATATATATATATGTATATATGTATATATGTACGTTTTATGTATATATCTATTTATGTTAGATGCAGACATAGATGCACGTTCGTAAAACTATATCAAAGTCAAATAGATTCTTTCCAAGCGAAACAAAACGAATTTCTAAATGATAGAAGAAAATGTTTTCAACTTTATTCGCGAATCGACTCGACTCGTCGAAAATTGATGAGAGATATTAATAAACATCGAACGTTCCCTCTTCCTCCTCCTTCTCCTCCTCCTCCTCCTCCTCCTCCTCCTTCTTCTTCTTCTTCTTTTTCTTTTTCATTAATTAAGAATTTTACGCATAACAGATAGGTTCGCATTCATTGTTCATTATTTTAGGCGCGCATGATAGAAAGAATTCGTTCCACTTCTCATTCGGACTTCGCTTCGTTTCTTCGGCTATATCAGAGATACGTGGGTCGATTCCTATCATCGTGAAAAAGTGAAAGTATCGTCGTCTATGCCGTCTACGTTGTTCACGTTGTCATCGTAGTCATCGTAGTCGTTGTAGTTCTAGTCATTGACGAGTAATATTGGAAGTAAAACGAATAGCCAAGAATTATGGAAATATGAAAGACGAAACTATCGGGAGACGCTTAATCTTTTTTCCAATGATATTAAAAATCTAAATTAAGATTATAGATAAATGTGAGATGTCAAATTATATAGTATTAATTAACGAATACTTTTTAATCGTTAAAGAAATTGCTGGACGGTTATATTTCAACGATTTACGATATAATAATAAGAAAAAGATAAGAGATAAAAAAGAGGAGAGAAAGAGAGAGAGAGAGAAAAAAAAAGTGAGGGGATAGAGAGATAACGTCGAATATCTATAATTCTGGTAAAAGTATAAAAATCAAAAAAAAAAAAAAAAAAAAGAAACAAAAAGAAAAAAAGAAAAGAAAGAGAGAAAAAAAGGGAAATAAAATACGTAGAGTTAGCGATTTCTTGTCGACGGATCGAAAGTAAGTGAGAGTGAAAGTGACTTATGCAAAAGTAATAAGAGGAAGAACGGCGTTTATTACTCTTTCCGTTGTGTGGACACATTCCTTTTTTCTTTTTTTCTTTTTTTTTTTTTTAATCAACGATCAAAAATAATACCTAATCTCACAGTTAAACATTCCTATTCTTCAAAATATCTTCATTCGAAGAAAATTACTAAATGTTTTAGTATTAATTAAAATGATAGGATAAATCTATGCTTTTCTTTTTACGTCATTAAACAAAAACAATTATCCATCTGTATATTAAATCTTTATGTTAAATTAATACATTGACCGAAATAAATAAAATGAGATAGTTAACAGAATGTTCTTTGCGTGATTAATCATTTTATCTTAAATCATCTTCTATGAATAATGAATGATCGTTTCTAAAGATAAATCGTTTATCATGACCTATCACTTTTCGCAGACGAGACGATGAGCTTTGTGATATTCGCGGGAAAATTTCAAATCTCGCTCGCTCGAAGTCTATCGAGCAAACAACCGAATACCAAAGTTCTTACGCGCGATATTGCATAGAGCCGGTCTTTCAGACACACACACACACATACACGCACATACATACACATATATGCACACACATATACACACACACATATATATATATATATGGTGGTCAACGAAGTGTGGCAGAAATAGCATTACGCAGTAGGTATGGAAGCACGTAAACGCGTTGCATTTGTATCTCGCAAATACGGTATATGTATATATGTATATATATATATATATATATATATATATATATATATATGTTAGTATGTACGTAGAAATGTATGTAGAAGGCGAAGTATACGCCCAATGTAACTGTATACCTTGGTCATAGATGTTAATCTGCCACATAATTGCGCCGATCTGGCCGCTTATTTATTGGCCTGTTTCTAGCAGCCGGCGGTTCAACGATTTTCAACGTTCCTACTCGGTTATTGCTTTACGAACGGTCGCTCGAACTAATCGGTGGAAGCCACGATCTCTCCTCCTCCACCTTCACCTCCTCCTCCTCCTCCTCCACCTCCTCTCTTCGTTCAAGCTCGTTACCAAGATCGAAGGAAATCGTTAAAACGCGTGCTTTCGTTCTTTATAGAAAGAAAACCGAAAGACTAAAATATGAAAATGAAAAAAAAAAAAAAACAAACAAGAACTAAAAACAAAAATATTCAATAGATTTGATCAATCGGACCATTCCGATAGATATGTAAGTTCATCGTTAAATGAAAAAAAAAAAAAAAAAAAAAAAAAAGAAAAAAGAAAAAAAGAAAAAGAAACAGCATCAATCCTTTAGAAAATATCGATCCGAATAAAAAATTTAAATCGATCTATAATTAGAACCATACCAAATGGCCCATTTCTCTGACCCGGTAGCTCGATAAACTATCGCGTTATCGTGATTTATAAAAGCCGGACCGGTTTTACACTCTTTCGTGTCTCTGTTCGATAATCGATTATTATTAAATCTCGTCGGGACCGTTTGAGAAGAAAGGACGAGATCGAGTGAGACAGAGATCAACGGAAAAAAAAAAGATAAAAGAAAGGAAGGAAGGAAGGAAGGAAGGAAAGAAGGAAGGAAGGAAGGAAGGAAGGTAGATAGATAGGTAGGTAGGTAGGTAGGTAGGTAGGTAGGTAGGTAGGTAGGTAGGTAGGTAGGTAGGTAGGTAGGTAGGTAGGTAGAAAAGAAAAGAAGAAAAGGGTTTCTCTTCTCGAGCGGCACGGCAGTCCCGCTCTTTTATTCACTCGGCACGCGCTGATGACTACTTTGGTCATAAATTAAATTGCCTCGTCGTAGATGGCAAAAGGAGAATGAGAGAAAGAGAAAGAGATATATATATATATAAAGAGAGAAAGAAAGAGAGAGGGAGAGAGAAAAGATCCTTGAAGATTCTTGGCTGCATATATCAGAACGCAGCTGCGTCGACCTCTCCGGGCGAGTAAATCAGTTTTATCGCAGGGATGCGAGTCGAATGTGAAAGAATGAAGGGAGGGAGGGGAGTAGAAAGAATGAAAAAACAAAAAAAAAACAAAACAAAAAAATAAGAAGAGTAGCGGGGAGAGGTTTAGCAGGAGGAGAAGGAGGAATTGGTGAAGGTGGGAGGAGAGGAGGGAGGGAAGGGACAAAAAGAGGCGGACGTACGTAAAGAGTTACGTGTGTATCCAATAAGGAGAATACCTGCCCACCTGTGTGCGCTCCTTGCCGCGCGCGTTTCTATTACATTATGGGTTATATATGGCGTCAAAGGTCACTTCTGTATTTAATAAGTAAACGTCGAGGGTCGAAAACATGAAATAATTCTCGTGCTTGCCGTCGAGCCGCACGAGCGAAAGTGTAAGCGAGTCGCGTGTTCTATCGTCGATAGGTCGTAAGGGTAAATATTTGCTCGCGCTAAAGATAAAGAAAGAGAAAGAGAGAGAAAGAGAGAGAGAGAGAGAGAGAGAGAGAGAGAGAGAGAGAGAGAGAGAGAGAAAGAGAAACG
>NC_140816.1:3807500-3812500 GCF_050613455.1 Vespa mandarinia | reverse complement strand
GAAAAAGAGAGAAAAGAGAGAAGAGAAAAGAAGCCGAGAACGAATCGTCCCGCGAGAAAGGAATGAGAAACAAAAATTTTATACGAATGCTGTAAGACGATGAGTAAGCTTGTTCATCGTTAAAAGATGATGAGAAAACAAGAAGGTATATATGTATATGTATATATATATATATATATATATATATATATATATATACATATATCTTTCAACGAGATCCCGATCATTGTTATTATTATTTTATTCCAGATGTTCTGCTTTTAATTAAAATCCTCACGTAGGAGCTCCACGTGAACCTTTTTAAAGAGATGCAAGAAAGAGATTAGAAGAAGAAAGAAGAAGAAGAAGAAGAAGAAGAAGAAGAAGAAGGAGAAGAAAACAAATATGACGCAACCACGCGTAGAAATATGTCTAATTATTTTTAACACCTCGTCTAATGTACTTATCTGATAGATGAAAAAAAAAAGAAAAAAAAAGAAAAAAAAAAGGAAAAGGAGGAAAAAAGAATAAAAAATTAAAAAGCAACAACGAAACAATTCATTTCGCTCCGATAAGAATTGAAGGAATATACGTGTTAAGGAAAAAAAAAAGAAAAGAAGATAGATAAATAAATAAATAAATAAATTACAGATTCGATCACTGTTTCCGATTATCATTTAAGAAGAAACGAGTCTTCTCCGTCCTCCCAAAAAGGTAACGATCCTTGTGTCACCTGTCCCTCGCGAGAACACGAAAACGTCGTTCGAAAGTTGCACAGCAGCTTTTCCTTCCGCCTGTTTCTCCCCTTTTTCTTCTCGCTGCTCTTCTTTTTTTCTCCCCGTCTTTTTTCTTTTTTCTTCATTTCATTTCTTTCCTTTTCTTTGCTTTGCTTTTCTTTTCTTTTCTTTTCTTTTCTTTTCTTTTCTTTTCTTTTCTTTTCTTTTCTTTTCTTTTCTTTTCTCAATATCACTGACCATTTCAGTTTGCAAAGCAAGAACTCGTTTCCCTTTTTTTCTCTTTCCTTATGTCTTATCTCTCTCGTCGTCAAATTAGAGAGGCATTCAAACGGGATTGCTTTGAGAGATCATCGATTATCGTCGAACGATGATCTACTTTCTCCTTGCGTGCGCAAGGTCGTCTTATTATTATTCGCCGTTCTGATAAATTTTATATCTTTAAAAAAGAAACGTTAAAACGTACAAGTGAAAAGTCGAGGGAAAGAGGGAAAGGAAAGAGTAAACATATAGAGAAAGAGAGATGGATAGATAGACAGACAGAGACAGACAGAGAAAGAGAGAGAGAGAGAGAGAGAGAGAGAGAGAGAGAGAGAGAGAGAGAGAGAGAGAGAGAGAACTACGTACTGGTACAATGCCATGGCAGGTCCGTTCTCAAGGAAGTTGGCAGGCTCTGTCGTGAGACCTTGCCTCGTTAATTAAAACCTAAACCCCGAGCGAAAGCTTAGTTATTCCGTGAAGCCTCGAATTAACGCCCCTCCCTTCTACCAACCTATACAGATATTTCACAGTAAATTCATCGTCGAAAGTGCATACCAATTTAACTTACCGCATTTTGTTCTTTTCCATCCTGTGAAAAGTTTTAAGAAATCTTCCGAAACGTTAAAATAACTTGCTTCGTTTGGATGGCGTTCGCGTTAACAGAAACGATCTGTTAACAAAGTAAATCTCTTGGATACATAAATAAGTAAATAAGTAAGTAATAACAATGTAAGAGTCTAGAGGAGAATATTCCCTTCTATTTTTCTTTTTTATTGTTTATTTTTCTTATCATCTTCGGCCTCTCTTCTTAATAAACAACTACGAAGATGATTATTAATATTATCCCTCGTACAATCGAAGCTTCGTTCTCGAAGAACTTTCTGTTCTTTCTCTCTCTCTCGCTCTCTCTCTCTCTCTCTCTCTCTCTCTCTCTCTCTCTCTCTCTCTCTCTCTCTCTCTCTCTCTCGTAAACATTGATAAATCTAAAGAACAAAGAACTTCGAAAGGATCTAACCAACGGATACGATAAGACGATGAGAAATTCGATATGACAGGGAACCTTTTAATAGTTAGAATAATCCGCTCGGTACCACCAAGTATTGGAATCGAGATTGGCCGATCGCAGGCCAAGGACACGGTCTCACGGATTCGATACGATTCAACTCTTACCCACCTCACTTTCCTTTTCTTTGGCTTATCGCTCTCGCTCAACCGGCGAACTACGTTCCTCCTCTTCCTCCTCCATCTCCTTCACCGTCCTCTTCTTCCTCGTGCCGTGCTGACTACCTTCCTTCTCTCGTTCAACGGAATCTAACACTAAGTTTTTTTTTTCGCGATGGAGGAGAGAGGGAGGCTCAAACGCCGACCTAAACGTACGTACGTATTTATACTTAGTTCGACGGATTAAGACTGATCGTAAATTATCATTTTCATGAAAGTACAAAATATGACGTACATATTATCATAGATCGAATCCGATCGAATGTCGTCCTTTTAAGTTTACAAATAATAGTCAAGTACGAGGACATTGTTACAACGACGATCGTGATCGTAACGCGGAACATATATGTATGTATACATGTATATACATATATATATATATATTACATTCTCATTGTTGGATTTCTTCGATATGTTTACTTCTTCTTTTTTTCTTTTTTTTTTCTTTTTCTTTTTTCTTTTAATGTCACGAACAAGCGATTCCAATCGCATTTTTCAAAATATCATCAAAGAATAATATCGTCGATCTCACGAAATTCAATTTCATAAAAGTACATAGATACTTTCAGTTTGTTACGAAATGTTCGTTTATACTCGCTCGAGAAACAATCGCTCGTACTCGATATCGCAATCAGCTTCCTTTCAAAACTTAGACGATGTTCGGCAATTCGTTTTCGAGAATGGAAATGTATTTCACACCCACGCTTATTATTCACGGACGAACAAATACACGGACGAGTGACCGTTTACGCACTCTACTCCTCCTATCGAATCACTTTCGCTTTTGTTCCCTTTTGCATTCCGTGAATGGCACGCAAGATAGAAGGAGGATGATTCAATACGTTTAGCCGAGTGTTATGGCTCTTTTGATTCGATAAAAGAAAGAAAGAAAAAAAAGAAAAAGAAAAAAATACGATTGTATATCTCTATGAAATGAACGTCTTGCGTCTCTTCGATTCATTCTCAAAAAGGGAACGAACGTTATAAATTACATTAAAAAATGGAAAAACGAATTCTTGGGTAGGGCCAAATGGTTCGCGTCTTTTGCAAGGGGATGGGGAGGAGGGGGGAGGGCGAGGACACTCATACTTAAAGATGAAGACGAGTAAATTTCATTATTGCAAATGGCAATTAATTTCACTTTTAACTGCTTATTATGCGTATAATTGGCAATTACTTAGAGATTTAAACTGCCGGTAATATTGCTTATACCGATCACGTTGCTTATACGTACCAACTTATACGATACATACCTATGTATTTACGTCCGGCTCGGCATTAATTGTTCCATGCATTTTATTGCATACCCGTTCACCTATCGTTTCTTGCTCGTAATATGTTTGCCTACGTGTTATATAGTATATATATATATATATATATATATATATATATATATATATATCTTATAATGACCATTGCCATTGCACGGATTTCGGTAGGAAAACGAAAGGATAATCCCGTGCTCGCTAACTAATTACAATTCAATTATTTCTAAATTCTATTGTCGTATGAGAAGGGTGGCGGAAAAAAAGATATCGGTAGGAGAGATGAGTTGGATTGATCGGAAATGAGAAACTGAGAGAAGTAGTGGAAAGGAAAATGAATGAGAGATGAAGGGGAGGTTGCAAGGGAAAGAAATGAGTTTCGATAAAATTAAATATCTTTCAAGAGTCATCGATCGTTAGATCGAACAAATCTCATTTGGATCGAATCGCTCACGCACCAATAAAGATCGCGAAGATAAGCGGGACTAAACGAGGATAAAGAAAGAGAAAAAGAAAAAGAAGATGATGAAGAAAAAGGAGGATGGAGTTGGAATTGGAGGTGGATGTTCAAGGAAGAAGAAAACGACGAGCGACTCACTTTCGCTTTGTCCGTCGTGACCCAAGACTCCGATCTCTCATGTCGGCACATTCCGCGAATGGCACGAGAGGACTTGTACAACACGCGTACTAAAACAAGATGAACCGGTCCAGATTTTCACGTGAAATCCCGATTCTAAGAGATTCATTCTTATTCTTTTTCATTGATTTCTCGATATTTCCTTTCAATCGATAATTATATCTATCGCTTTTTCTCTCTTAACTTGTACCTCAATTACATATATCGTTTTCGATACGACGATGAAATATTTCAACTAAGAATAAATATAAAAGAAAAAAAAAAGTAATGTCTAACTTTCATTGAAATTATGATCTTCGATCTATGGCTACGTTAACATCGATAAGACAGTTAAATTGAAAATCTAATTCTAATTCTAAGATTTTCATTCTTATTGATTTCGATGTTTCAATGAAAAATTATATACGTCATTTGCTTTTTTTCTTTTATCTTTTTTCTTATGTATCTATACCTTGATCGCTTTATTTCTGATACGGCAAAAGTATTATAATGAAACTAGAAATTAAAAAAAAAATTCTAGTTTTCACTAAGATCACCTAAAAGATCTACGAACGACGACGACGACGACGACGACGACGCCAGACGACGACGCCTGACGACGACGCCAGAAGATGACGACGCCAGAAGATGACGACGCCAGAAGATGACGACGCCAGAAGATGACGACGCCAGAAGATGACGACGCCAGAAGATGACGACGCCAGAAGATGACGACGCCAGAAGATGACGACGCCAGAAGATGACGACGCCAGAAGATGACGACGCCAGAAGATGACGACGCCAGAAGATGACGACGCCAGAAGATGACGACGCCAGAAGATGACGACGCCAGAAGATGACGACGCCAGAAGATGACGACGCCAGAAGATGACGACGCCAGAAGATGACGACGCCAGAAGATGA
>NC_140816.1:3775000-3802500 GCF_050613455.1 Vespa mandarinia | reverse complement strand
CCTCGGCTAAGAATCTTTCGAACTTAAACATTTCAAACAGGTACATATGTGGGTATGAAAATAGATATATACATACATACATACATATATAGCTATCGCGTAATGCCATTTACACGAAGAAAGAAATCTATTTGTCGAATATAAACGCGATTCTTAAAGAATGATCATATGTATATGTGTGTGTGTATGTATTTATCTCTTCCTCGTGATTATTCACCTCGGAGTAAAACGTCGTAACTTGTAAACGTGAATAAAAGTAAATAGAATTATGCGTACGCTATGGATAAGGATCGATTCGATGCCGGAGGGGTGAGAGATTATAAAGTCTCAGCGAACGGATTGAAAGAAATAAAAGCAATCGAGGGAGGTGGGGGATAAGGGATAGGAGAGAAAGAGGAGAGAAAGGAAAGGGTACCTTCGCTCGTAAAGCAAAGTTCGACAGGTTAAACGGGACTTCCGCGATGCGATGCGATCCGATGCGATGTGACGCGACGATCTCCTCTCGTGTTCCGCTCGAACGTTTCGCGCTGTTATCATCCAAGCCCTACTTCGATCCCGAGGCTGAAAGCTATCCCGCGGAAACACGAAGAGGAGGAAGAAGAAGAAAAAAACATAAAAAGCAGAAAAAGAAGAAGAGGTTGAAGAAGAAGAAGCTACTCTCTGTATGTCCAAGAGAGTAAAGTAGAGAGAGGGCAAGTGGAGAATACGAGAGAAAGATGAACGGGATCGTGGTGTGTTGCTGTTGCTATTGCTGCTGCTGTTGCTGTTACTGCTGTTGCTGGTGGTGCTGCTGCCGTTGCTCTTGTTGCCCCTGGCTAAGGCGAGCCTCCTCCTCGAGAGGAGAGGAATGTTCGTGAAAGTCTCGAGCCATTGAGCACGACGAACGAGTCACTATCGTTCGGCCATTCGTGCGGTCCTTATCATCGGCTCTCGAACATTAGGTAAGACTTTATGGTGGTCCGAGCACACGCCAAGGTCTCGTTTCCGCGTACGAAGGTTATTGCTCGTTTCTCTCTCCATCTCCATCACTATCTCTATCGTTTTCTCTCTCTCTCTCTCTCTCTCTCTCTCTCTCTCTCTCCCTCTCTCTCTTTCTTTATCTGTAATCCTCTTCGTCTATTTTCTTTCCTTTGCCCTTATTCGCTCTTTCCTCGTTCGATTAATTTAGCAAAGAAATTAATTTTACAATTACACGAACAAAGATACCTGCCTTTTGTGCGCAATATCTTCGTCACCTTTTTCGTCGTCCCATCGAGAGAGAAATCGATATTATAGACTCAGCATGATTGCTCATGATCGTCGATTAGTGCGAGCAAGACCCTCTCTCTCAAACGTTGGAATTCCATGAGAAAAACTGGAATATCTGAATGGTAAATGAGAGACGATCCGCGCGTAAAGGATTATAGCTGAATAAACGTTGGTCAGTCTCTCTCTCTCTCTCTCTCTCTCTCTCTCTCTCTCTCTCTCTCTCTCTCTCTCTCTCTCTTTCTCTCTTCGTCTGCATATATCCTTGATCCTTTTGCATATTCCGAGCGATGTAATACGGTCGACTGATCTCTACGAAGGTCGCGAGACCAGATCACATTTTCCAGAAAACTATCGAACGTTGACCCCTGCCTATATGAAAAACGAGATATACCTATACGCGTGAATGGTATATAACAAAGTAAAAAAATGTATATCTAATGACGATGGAAAGGATTACTTTCTTATCCATTGTTTTCTTTTATCTTTCTCTTTGTTCCTTTTTTTTCTTCTTCTTCTTCTTCTTCTTCTTGTTTTTTTCTTTA
Source organism: Vespa mandarinia (assembly GCF_050613455.1). NCBI lineage: Eukaryota > Metazoa > Arthropoda > Insecta > Hymenoptera > Vespidae > Vespa > Vespa mandarinia. The sequence goes on along the minus strand of NC_140816.1, from coordinate 3,800,710 downwards.
ACTTTCTACGCTCATTAAAGAAGAATGAAAAAGACTGGGAAGTAAAGAAAAAAATAAAAAGTTAATATTAGATTGGTTATTGGCTTATTCATTGATTAGATCTAATCATTTTGCGGCTAATTAACATTTATAACTGAAATAAATAGATGTATTATTAGCCACGGTGTCTCGTATAATTGTTTAATGTATGCGCGTTTAGAAGGGAGCATTCATCGGCTGACATGAATTATTCGAAAAGAAACGGGAACGGTTATTCCGCAGCTAATACAGAAAGAAATAGAAAGAAAGAGAGGACTCTCATTTATAGATAAGGCAATCTGTGCCAGACAGACAAAACGATCTTACGTCGTAACCTCAGCGATATGCGGTAAGCATCCGTGAGAGGCCACACGTTCCCTGTGAACGCCGTGTAACAGCTGTTCGCGTGAAAAACTCTCTCGAGAGAGAGAACTCCGTTGAAATCTACTCCTCCTCCTCCTCCCCCTCCTCCTCCTTCTTCTTCTCTTCCAAGGAGGAGGAGGAGGAGGAATTATAATAAGCAATGGCAGTGCCGTTGCCACTGGACGAACGCTTTCTCCGTGGCCAGTGTGTGACCCACGATGACATCCTTTTGATTTTACTTCGTTTCTTATCTTTAAAGACTTAAAAAAAAGAATAAAAAAAAAATAAAAAAAAAAAGAAGAAATAAAGAAAGGAAGAAACTTTTTCTCTCTTTCTCTTTTTTCTTTTCACAATTCTTTACACAAGAATGTGCATCGTGTATTGGTATTTTTTTTGTTTTATTTTTCTTTTTTTTAAAAACATTTATTTTATCGCACGCCAAAGTGTCACCAGTCCATATCCCATAGATAAGATTTTATAATTATAAATTATACCTAGTATAGATAGTATAGTTAGTATAATTTATCGTAATATAGTTTAATACGACATATTATGACTAATAATATATTACTAATATTCTAATTAAGCAATACCAATTGTAAATATATATTGTGCCATAACACTAGTATATTATTATTATACTGACTGTACTATACTTATACCGGAATAGTATAATTGCATATTGTACTCTATTATTAAATAGGATAGGCTGAAAGAGCCCTTGGATGGGCCAAAAGTTCTTAATAGATAATTATTACAAATCAATTAATATTATTCGAAATTACTTAAGCTTAAAACTAAATGTTTAAAAAATTTCCAAAGAATTTATTATAAATTTTTCATCATATATATATGTAAAATATTTTTTTAGAATACCAAGAAAAATTGGATTATAAAGAGTTACCGATTTACGAGGATTCTTTTTCTTTTTTCCGTATGCAAATTCACAGGTGAATGACAAACGAGTCTCGCGCGGTCGATCATAAATACATACATACAGCAAACGTGCATGCATTCATGCATGCATGCATATATATATATATATATATACAATACAACGGTGAAAAAGAAATAACGATTCTTCTTCTAATGAAATGCTTTCCGGGAGCTCGATGTAAAAACCAAATATGCCATTGCTGATCGGCGAAGTATGGAAAATGACCGACGAAAAGAGAGGAAGAAAGATAGAATGGAAGAATGAAAGAGGGATAGAAAAAGAGAGAGAGAAAGAGAGAGAGAGAGAGAAAGAGAGAAGGAAAGAGAGACCCTTCACGTTCGCGGAACGTTAACGTGCCGTGACGTTGCCCCGTTAGACACACTCCGGCCAAACTCGGCCCGCACTTTAACTCGGATCGTGAACTTTCTTCTTTCCCGCTCTTTTGTATCTCCAACGGATTCTCACCGTAACAATCCAGATCCTCTAAACGAGAATTATATACCTTTTCTCTCATTTACTCTTTCCTTCTTTGCATTTTCTTTTTTATCTCACTCTCTCACCCATCTCTCTCTCTCCCTCTCTTTCTCTCTCTCTCTCTCTCTCTTTTCCTTTTTCTCTGTCGATTGTTCATCTCTAAAGAAAATTTACAAAAGATATTGTCCCATTGAATATAATTTCATTCTCTTTCTCTCTCTTTCTCAAAACTATATCAATAATATTGGGGATTGATTAATATAAATCATGTGTATCGGTCTTTTCAATATTTTATATTGAAATAAATTAAAAAATAATATAGTATTAGTATAAACAATACTATAATGTATGGTTTACCTCTAGTATAATGTTAATAAATAATATCATAATTTTTTTATATACTAAAAATGCTTTTCTATATGCTAATAATTTTTCTAAATACTAAAAATGCCAATAGATTAATTATTGACCAGCCAAATATACAATATTTTATATGTATATAGATAATTAATGGCGCAAAAAAAGATCTTTTTCCGATAAAATTTAAACGCTCGATATTTACAATCAAACACCATAAAAATAATCGATTAACAGATACCAACGGAACATGATCACAGTATCGATAATATCAACGTTTCTTTTTTTTAATAGTTAACCTTTGGCTCCTTTAATCGAGAAACATGGAAACAATGCACTCGAAATAACGAATAACTCTCATATCTAAGATAGAATTAGACATTTATAGGAAAGGTGTGCCGGTCACGCACAAAAGAGATTCAACTCTTCTCCTTCTCTTACTTCTTAACTTACTACCCCCCACCCTCTCTCTCTCTCTCTCTCTTCTTCCCTTTCTTTCTCTACACTAGCGAGAAAGAAATTTTTCAAACGTCCATCTCCCTGCCGTCTCTACGTCGAGAAAGCCATAACATCTTTTTCCCTCGTCAGTCGTAAAAATCGCGCATTGTGTTTGGCTGCAAGCGGAAAGATGCCCGTTTCCATCGGCATTGTTTTCTGCTTCCGAGGATCGTTCACTGCTTAGGGGATCCTCTCTCAAGATGTTCTCTCGAGTAAAAGAGAAAAAGAAAGAGCGAGAGAGAGAGAGACAAGGAGATGAAAAAAGAAAAACGGAGAGAGTGAGATATTTTTCATCGATCATAGTTACAGACTTAAAGATTAACTATTGTAGATGCAATGATTTTCCAAATAATCAGATAAAAATGATAGTGATAAATACAGAATACATTCAAAGATTACAAATGAACCTAAAGTCAGATAAATCAGATCATAAAAAAAGATAAAAATCAGATAATTACGAAAATTAATTACTCTGCTTAAGAAAATTTGTTAAGCTTCCATTATAGTTACGCGATCTAAGGTGATAATTTTACAATCAAAAGAAACATAACAAAAAAAAAAAAAAAAGGAAAAGAAAAAAAAAATTAGAAGAGTTGGGGAAAAAAGGAGGGAAAAGGATTTTTAAAATTATCCAAAAACTTATAGAACATTCAAAAAATTTTTACCTATCCCTATTATCTCATATTTAAACGTATGTATACAATTCGATCGAAAGTTATTAATTTTTGTTTTATTTTCGTAATACGACCGACGACGAATCAGTGTTTCGAAGATTGCCTATCAATTTTCTTATTTCTTATATTAATTTGCTATAATTAAAAAAGATATATTTATTTATTTATTTATTTACTTATTTATTTATTTATTTTAATAATTTTCCATCGTACTTACATTTTCGTAAACTTTTTTTTTTTTTTTTTTTTAATACGACTATTAGATATTAGAAAAGATAATCGAATGAACGAAGAAGAGGATAAGTCTGATAGGTTCGTATAGAACGACGACGAGGACGGTGGTATCTTTAAAAGGCGTAAAAGGGGAAGGGGGAAGGGAAAAAAAGGAGAGAGAAAAAAAAAAGAAAAGATGCTGAGAAATCGAGCATGCCTTTTACGCAGAGGCGATAGTATCCCAGCTTCTACTTGCCGCGTGTAAGTACGAGACGAAGAGAATCGAGACTTCACACGCACACGCACACGCACATATATATATACACACACACACACACACACACACACAATAAACAACGATCTACGAAGATTGGGAAAAGAAGGAGAAAAAAAAAGAGAAGGACGACGACGTAGACGATAACACAACTGGGAAAGACTATAAAGAGAAAGAGAAGGAGAGACAGACAGAGAGAGAGAGAGAAAGAGAGAGAGAGAGGAGAAGTTTATTGTTTATAACCAAGCACGAGAAGTATTTATTTGGACTCTTGACTCTATAAAAATTTTGTATATTATATATGTATATATATATTTTATTCCAATTATGTATATTATATATGTATATTATATACGTTCTTTTGTATATTAAATATATATATATATATGTATATTTTAATTATTATTAATATATTTATAATTAATATTATATCATCGTATATCAATATATAATAATTGTACACTATTATAATATAATATTATTATGTTATATCATAAAAGATACTATTTTTTTATACATCATAACAATATAATATTATATCAATATAATAGTATACAGTATAATGTAATAATAGTATTACATAATATTTAATTAGAGATAGAGAAAGAAAAAGAGAGATTATAATTTATATATATATATATATATATACACATACACACACACACACATATATATATATATATAAAGAATAGAAAAAGAAACAAAGAAGAAAGAAAAAAAAACAATTACGTATAATTTATGACTAAAATTGGTAAATTCGAATTCCGTTCAACTACTAAATGCGAAGATTATGAAACTCTCTTCCATAGTCTTTCTGTCCTTCTCTTTCTCTCTCTCTCTCTCTCTCTCTCTCTCTCTGTCTCTCTCTCTCCCCCTCTCTTTTTCTCTCTCTCCCTATACGCACACGATATGTCTTTCGAAATGATAAAACTTCCTGACTTTCATTTACCAAACTACTCTTGGTTTAGACTTATCTATACGTCGATATAACACACACCTGCCTTTTTTACATACGCGGAAACATAGGTGAAACTTAGAAACAATTGGAAATAGGGCGTGCAGCTCGCTTCACGTCTCAGCAACTAGAAAGACACATGAATCCACAGAATGGTTTGAGTGAAAGATTTCAATGTTAAAAAGAAAGGAAAATATCTTCTTTCTCCTATCGTTCCTACTTCCTACATATCAAATATTCTTCAAAACTTTCTAATATATACAAAGTATGAATAATTATATTGAACGAAATACATACATTACGTACGTACACACACACACACACACACATATATATATAAGAAACAAAATATTAATTTTCAGTAATTAGATTTAAAGGGTTATAATGAAAAAAAATTAATGAGATAATTTAATGCAATAAAAACAAAATTTTAAAGCGAAATGAAAATAACATTTAAAAACAAAAAGAAACGGGAAAAGGAAAGGAAACGTTAAAAAGAAAAAAGAAAGAAAAGAAAAAAGAAAAGATTGATTGCGCAAAAAAATTGTGTAAGAAAAAGATTCGAACGGGGAGCCGGGCCGATTGTCGCGCCACCAACATCGAAATTCAAAAGATTTCGAAGCTCGGACGAAGTTTGGCGGGCCGTACGAAAGAGAAGAGTCGTATAGTAAAGGAAATACTATACATACATACATACATAAATATGTCTTAACATATGACGTTTCGCGTGTAAAACATTGTTAAATGGTTTCCACTCACCGATGATCACGTTCTCTTTCCCACGTTTTTCCAAGAAGCACCTTCCAAGAATCCCAGTCCCACAGATTATTTTCAACCTCAAAGCTGAAACTCGAATGCTGAAGAGTTGAACAAACAGAGAAGTTTTTCTATTTGGGCCGAAGCTTTTTCGTAGTTCCTTCTCTCTCTCCCTCTTCTTTTCGACAAAAGTAGTTCCTTGATAAACACACACTCTCTCTCGTTGGATATGCCTCGTCGAATCGATTTTAACCTCCAATCGATTTTCTTTCTTTTTTTTTTCCACTTTGTAATAATGACAGCTCTTTTCTTCCACCCTCTCTCTCTCTCTCTTTCTTTCTCTCTCTCTCTGACAAGAAATTTCTTCTTAATTTAAATAGATTTCCTTCATTCGTACACTACGATTCTTCTCATCGATACGACGTAAATATAACATTCGTTGACAATCACTTTTCGGAACACGCATTTCGCGGAAAGACGATCGGCATTGATCGGGCTCGATCGGATTATTTCGTAGGAAAATGAAGAGACACGATTAAACGAACGAAAAGAAAAACAAAGAGAGAGAGAGAGAGAGAGAGAGAGAGAGAGAGAGAGAGAGAGAGAGGAAGGAAGACAGAAAGAGAGAAAAAGAGAGAGAGAAAGAGAGAAACAGTGAAAAAAATGTAATAACACGAAAAGTCACGATCGTAAAGACACGTGATAAATAATTCTTCGAATAATGTCACTATATTAAACCGACAATGTCTCGTACGCGTGCTGACAAAACAGACAAGCGATGTTTACATAGTACGAAAACAGAGATCGAATGAGAGACAAGAAGCACTGCGCGGAGTTACCGAGTCGGTGTCTCGAGAGCAAGTGCGAGTGGCGCGCTCGATGCTTCTCGTAATCGAGATCGCGAGCCCTCTCTCTCTCTCTCTCTCTTTCTCTCTCTTATTCTTTCTCCCACTCTTTCTCTCTTCCTCTTTCTCTTTCTCTCTCTCTTTGACACGATCGTCTATCTCACTCACACATCACATTTTACCCCCCACCGAACGTGAAACGGTGTAACTCTTTCTATTTCTTTTCTATCTTTCGTTCCTTTCGATCGTTTCCTCTTCATTTTTCCAACCAATTAAAACTTTCCATCAAATTTATGTGCCTTCGATTCAACTAATCTCGTTTTATATGCACATATATTATTATAATATATAATAATATACTAAGTAATTATAATATGATAATTATAATAAGTAATTATCAATATACTATATTATTACATATCATAGTACATTATTAAACTACATATATATATATATATGTATGATATATAAATAATATGTAATAATATAATATATTATTAATATTATACGTACAAACGTACTAATGTTCGTATTTTAATATGGTAAAATAACATTTGTAAATAATTCTTAACATTATTTCGATCTTCTTTCGTCGATTCTTTGACGAAGAGGCAAAAAGGATGAATTATCGATAACGACGATCGAAGCACAATATGGCCGCTTCTTCTCGAACACGAACCTCCCCATTCTCTTTCCATTTCTTCCTTCTCCTCCTCATCATACTGATACTTCCCTCGACGGCAAATTTTCGGTGGACGATCGCAAAATTACGAAGCCTCCAGGCTTTCAAGCCCAACGATCCTTTCCTTTTTTCGTCGATGCACTTAGCCCCCACGCGAACCAATCACGATCCTTCTCAACAACGAAGGATAACGATTTGGTGGGACCACCAAGATCCTTTGTACGAGGGAGGGCCACTTTAACGAAAGCGGATATTACGTTCATCTTGAGCTGTAGAATTTTTCTCTCGTTTATTTTTCTCTTTTGTTTTGTTACTTCTTTTTTTTTCGTCTTGTTTCAATTCCTTTCTCGGTATCGTACTACAAGTCGTTCTCTTCGACAAATAAGAAATAAAAATCGTTCCTCTTAAGACAGCTTTCTTTCTTTCTTTCTTTTTTATTTTCTTTCTTTTTTTTCCCCTTTGTCATTCGACAAAATATCAAAATGAAGATATTAAATACTCGTCAATTAAATAAAATGTTACGAATATTCATACGCGTAACGATTTTAGCGACATCTAAAACGTGAGGATTTGAAAAAAAGCGGGAAATTATGATCATTTAATTATTATTATTATTATTATTATTATTATTATATTTATTAATAATTTATTATGCGATTATTAAGCGTCATATTTAACGGCGTTTAAGTGCAAAATTTATAAATCTCGTCGAAAGTTCCCGAAACCTTTCCCATTCACGTGGATGAAACTTTGCGGGTCTGATGAACCGAGTTGATAACGTGCAATAATGGATAAAGAAACGAACGAAGGAATAAAGGGGGAAACAATGAAAAGTGAAGAAACTCGCGTTATACCGTTCCATTACTGTTAGAAAATGTTAGATCGTATAGAACGTGTGTTCTTCGAAGCATGCATATATATATATATATATATATATATATACAAACATACATTATGATAAAATATAGATTTTGTAAACATTCAATCGAGAAATTCTAAAGATTTGCTCCGCTACACCGTCTATAATGTATTACTAAATGCACATTGAAATTACAATGCCTACTATGCTCAAAAGAGTACCGTTATACAATTTTCGTAGATAAAAATAGAATCGTTTGATATATCGATGCGTTGAAAAAAAACAAAAAATAATAAATAAATAAAAAAGAAAGAAAAAAAAAAAGGAAGGAACAAAATTTTCTGACACGTGAAAAATAATGAAAGGATTATCGAATATCATTAATTTATAAAGTTATTAAAAATTACGAAAGTAAACACGCATTTATTGATAAGTGGAATTAAGTTTAAAAATTTTTCGAAAGTACATACATACATACTTGTATGTACTTCTAACCTTAATTTTTCTACCAACTTAATAAATCCGCTTTCTCATCGAATAACACACTTTAGCTTCCAACTTGTCCGCGAATGAAGAATTTGTTTTTGTGATTTATATTCGCGATCCTTAGGTTAAGCATTCGTTGGAATGTTATCCATATGCGAACTGCGACAATCGCAATCAATCTAAGAGCCAAGCGTGTACCACTTTCCAAACGGAAGATGATACAGGATATAAAACCAGTCGGTCTTCGTTGTACTATATTACCGACGATTATATCCTACGTTATAATACTCGAAGTATCTTATTACGTTATTTCCTTATTAAAAGATTTGCGAAGATATGAACGAATCTATACTGAAGCAGTGTTATACGAGGGACAGGAATTAAAATCAGATAAAGAACTGATGAACATTAATTTTCCCTTATACTCTGTGAAAAGATATAACATTGACGATACGTATGATTGAGTAATTAATTAAAGTAAGAAATTCTTATCGAAATTTGCATCGTTCTGAAGTATTAAAACTCGACTTGATAGTCAATTACGACCAACAAAGAATCAAAATATATTTGATAATTAAAACGACAATATAGAACGATAATTCTAATTGACAAGATGAATAATTTATACTATTAGTATTTACGCTAAATTTGCTAAAATTGTCTCGTTTCAAACTTTAAATTAATCTATCCTATTCAACTATTTACATATTGGCGAATCAAAGAGATGAAAATAACAGTGAATATTGTAATAATTATAATTTAAATTTATTGTTACACATACTACTTTGAATATATGTATAAAGTATTATTCTATATACAGTTGTCTATAAATTCAATCAAGATTTACTTATGCGGTGGCCAATTCCATTGATTGACCGGAGCTTCTTCAATTAAATTTTCCCATGGTTTCCATATTTTCATTCTATTTATTAATGTTACTTCCAATTTAGCTTGTTCGATAACTTCTTCAATGTATTTGACACCTAATTTTTCTGCTGCAACTTCTTTATTTGGATTCTATAACAAAGCAATATAATATGCATCAAAACGATAACATATAAAATGTTTTGTGTGTGATAACTGTTTTATCATTTGGCACAGTAATATATTACTTTATATAATACTTTAATCGAGGTAATTATTTAATCGTTGAAGTATAAAGGAAAATAATATATTACTTGTGTTAAAATATCCATTCGTTCTTTGACAATCTGCTCTGTACATTGTCGATATGCATAATTCTCTGGAAAAGTTTTCAATCCACTTAATATTTTATTGTTAAGAACTTCCAAAATACTATAAGGATTGCTAATTTGTTTTAGACCTGTCAAAGTAACCTACAAAAGATACAAATTTACTTACTTATTTAACTTTTTCTAATTACGATATAATCATAAAAACTAAAATCATATATATATATGTACATATGCATATTGTACGTTAACAAAGATGTAATATTTATAAGATATGAAATATTAAAAAGTAATATATTCTCTATTTATTACATAATTTACCTTTTTAAAAGCTTCTGCCATCGTCTAGATTATAAATTTAAATTATAATTAATTATGTTTATACGACCTACTAGTGTTCACACGTTGTAGGTTATGCAGAGACTATGGGTCAAGTTCTGAAGATAGAAACAGCTGAACATCAGTAGCGCCACGTTGCGGAGATAAATTTACTATCAATGTTTACTTAACCTGCTTATAAAATACTTGATTAAATATGTTAAACAAAACGTAACAAAATTTTATTAATTTTAATATTGTAGTATAGAGATTGTCAAAATACGAAAAAATTGTATAAATTTGTACTTTTATCTTATTAAAGTAATATCTCAGTTCCTTAAAAAATCTAAAGTAAAAAGAAAGAAATAATCTATTTTAAATATAGATAGGTTGGATTTTTTAAGAGATTGTTTTTGTTTTGTTTTTTAAACATAAGATTTATTTAAATGTATCATAAACGTATGGCGCTTATCGGTTGGATTTCGCAACACGTTCAAGTTCATCCTTCTTTTTTATCGCATATGAATTCGACGAGCCTTTCGCAGCATTGATCAATTCGTCGGCTAAACATTCTGCGATTGTTTTGATGTTACGGAATGCTGCTTCTCTCGCGCCAGTACACAATAACCAAATAGCTTGATTAACGCGACGTAATGGAGAAACGTCTACAGCTTGTCTCCTAACTGTACCAGCACGACCGATACGCGTGGAATCTTCCCTAGGTCCTGAATTGATGATGGCTGTTACGAGAACCTATAAAATCATAAGTATCTTTATAGAATGTGTACTTATACTCTGACAAATAATTAATAGGATAAAAATACAAAAAAAAACTTTAAATAAAAGTATTAATTCTATACCTGTAAAGGATTATCACCCGTAAGAAGGTGAATAATTTCGAAAGCATGTTTTACGATTCTAACAGCCATCAATTTTTTTCCATTATTTCTTCCGTGCATCATTAAAGAATTTGTAAGACGTTCCACAATAGGACACTGAGCTTTCCTAAAACGTTTGGCTGCATAACGTCCAGCTGAATGTGGAAGATATTTGGCGTTCTTCTCTTTTACAGCGATATAATCTTGTAAGGACATATCATTAACTTGTACATCATCACAATTCCAGCGACCGAACAATTTAATCTCCGGTAACTCTGCAGAAAGTGCAACTGGTAACGTGTTTGTGGTAGTAACCACATCATCAAATGTTTCCATATCTGGCATTATGTTCCTGAAAAAAAATATTGTAGGTTAAGAAAAGTAATTAATAATATGTATCGTTGCTGGTAATATAAAGTAAATCAAGCTAACAAAAACAATGGAAATAAGTTTTATTGTAAACGTCAGGAAGATGGATCAAATAGAATAGAAATATTTTATATAATATTATTAATATTAAATAGCAACGTTTAATATAATTTTACAAAAGGATAAATGAAGTTTAATTGATATTCTTCACTGATATATATAAAATTCATTCACAATGTGAAAATATATTTTAAATAAGCACAATAATCATTCTGTTTGAGAAACACATTATCATTCAATTTACTAATTACGTTCATAGAAAATTCTTCATCGAAACAAATTCTATTAAAGTATTAATGAATTCTTAAAGAGAATGTTGTACGTGGAAACGAGGAAAACATGTCACCATGTGGTCTCGATTATGGTTAGATTGCTTATTAAACAATGAAGAGAAACATTCATGAGACACAAACATTCACACGTATTTTAGAAATATTCACGACCTTTCAAAGTCACAGTATCACATCTCACCGACATAAAGAAGGATCACAATATCGAATATCTAATCCTAGAACTTACGTTCGCGTCTCCGTTGGAGCAAGCGTGAACAGGAAAAGGCCATGAGACTCTCAGCGCCTTGGCCTGTGATTACCGGATTTTAACCAATCGAGTCAACGCTTTTCCGTAAATACAAAACATAAACTTTATAATACACATCATATTGCAAATCTCTATCGATTTAATTTAAATATTTCTAAGATACGATAAAAATTATATAAAGAAGAAAGATGATGGATAATGAAAATTTTGCGTGTGTTTAAACGGTTGAAAGATTTATTATGACTTCAGTGGTACTCCTTAAGTTCGTCACACGACCGTATAATCGGTACCGACCTAATTAATAATAAGTAAAAAGAACAACAAAACGAAATACGTAAATTGATTTATAATTGATTAATAAACGTCTCCTGTAATGAAAAATAAATATATACATTTGAATGAACGTTTTCATTTCTCTCATAATTTGTCTTTGGTCGCGTGTAGATCGGACTTAAGGAGCGCGCTAAAAGAAGGCACGCGATTGGTCGGCGATCGGCCATCTTGCTCGTTGTTTAGACCGTGCGAGAGGATTTCGTCGGAGGATGCGTGTTTATCGAGAATTCCAGTGATATCGGTTAGTAAAACTCGACGCGGCGACGTTTGGTCTACCGAGAAATGTGTGTTTAATTGTGTGTAAACCTTGTAAGTTTATTTGTAAGTTTTATTACTATTGTGTGTTGTGTGCTTTCGTATGTGTGTGAGATAGAAGTTTCTAAAGACGAGTGAAGAGGAATAATATCGGCTACGGTCAATTTGAAAGAGGAAGGATTGAGGGATTATTAGCAAGATGGCGCCAATGGTTTCTACTTGAAATGAGTGAATAGAAAAAAAATGGACATCTTTTGGCCGTTTGACAGTGTTTTGGAAGAGAGGATAAACAAACGATATGACCTATTCAACTTTGTTGCTACGATTTATGATTGATTCAACGACGAAAACAACGACGAACGTGAGTAACCCGAATATTTATACGTACAATCAATTATTGTGTCCATGCGAAATTTAATATTATTAAACTTTCTTTATCTTTTTTTATCTAACGAGTGAGTAAATGAATAAGTGAGAGAGAGAGAGAGAACGAGCTATAGACGATATTAAAAAAAAAAAAAAAGAAAAAAAAAAATGTTTTATCTCCTTGAACCGATCGAAAACAGTATTTGAACGATCATTAATATATTATAATGTTATACTCGTTCAGAACGTTTACTATTATGTACATACATAAGATTACGATATTAAAATAAGCGCTATATAAACACGAATATTCTCAAGTATTTACAACAGATAGTTTGTATTGGATTGTCGATATAAACTTCTCCGAGTGATAAAACATACGCATTAAGGATAAAATTCTTCTCGAGTATTTACACAGTTAAAGATCTCTGTAACGTTGAACGTCATGTCGGAATTAAAGAAAAGGATATAGGAGGATCTAATGAAAAGCTTATTAGTCCAAAAAAAAAAAAAAACCCAAGAAAAAAGAGACAAACAAAAAAGAAAGAATAAGTATAAAAAGAAAAATGAAATACACGTGTATAATATATTATTCGAAAAAGAAAAAAAAAAATAATGTTTTTGATCGAGATGTATAACACATTGATATGTATGCATACATGCAACATACATACATACATACATACATATATACATATGTATGACATACCGGCGAGACGGCTCTTTAATCGAGGGAAATTAATTGCGCATATCCAGGCTGGAAGTCTAACATGTGTGCATATACGTACGTTACGTACGCCGTGTATACATTTATGTGGATGCGTACATACCTAATGCATACGTATATATATATATGTGTGTGTGTGTGTATTTATATGTATATATAAAATATATATGCATATGTATGTATTTACGTATGTATCGGCGTCGACCGCATTAATACGACCGCAAATGCCGATTTACCCTTTCTCGTTTACCCTACCGCGACGCGCGATATATTCGTAGGAATAATGTCGCATTCGAGGTACATAATTGTCCATAACCGTATGCGTACCGCGAGTGTCGTAATGAAAAATAAATTTCGGCTCGCTCCATTCGCTAGCTCGCTTCGACATTGCTCGCTCGGCCGATGACTCGCTCGCTCGGACGATTCGGCTTTACTCGTCTCGACTCGACTCAACTCGACTCAACTCGACGAGGTGGGAAATAAATTTTCCTGCCCTCGTCTCGTCTCGTCTCGTCCCTCACTTTTTCTCTCTCTTTCTCTCTCTCTCTCTCTCTCTTTCTCTCTCTCTCTTTTTCTCTCTTTCTCTCTCCCTCTTTTTCTCGTGTCCGGGATCGTAAAGCGAATGTTTCAAAGAGTGGGGGAAGGAAAGAGAGAGGCGAAAGAGAGAGAGAGAGAGAGAGAGAAAGAGAGAAAGAGACAGAATCGCGTGCTAGTGAATATCCTCGGATTTTACCGCTTCGTCGGAAATAGTTAATTCGATAAACGTGCTCGTTAAAAACTACATTAAAAAGTCGACGATATTATTCCTTTTATACAAGCCCGGCTTTCTTCAACCTGTACGTATACAGACATTCGTACAGGACACATACACGGGTACACCCACGCACGTACGTAAATTATATACTGACACATAAATAATATATATATATATATATATATATATTTTGGAATCTTGTATTTTCATTGGTCTAACAATGTCCATTGCGAAGCTAGAAACGATTAGAGTTGAGTACAACGCGGTAGCCAAGTTTCTAAAGCCGGGATAAACGCGATCATAGATTTGCATAATGAATGCGATTTACTCCCTCGTTTACATCGCTCGACTTCGTTCGGAAGACATCAATTTCCCTTGTACACGAGAAAAGATAGAGAGACCCCGTTTCCCATGTCCTCCCTCCCTCCCCTCCTCCTCCTCCTCCTCTTCTTCTTCCTCTTCCTCTTCATCCCCACTTTTCCCTCCTCTGAATTGCGAATACGCAAAAACCAATGGAATGTTCGTAAGACATATACGTTTATATTTATATAACGTCAAAATAATTCATCTTTTTAAGTCTCGGTTTTTTTCTATCTTTCTTTTTTTTATCTTTTCTATCTTTTTTTTCTATTTGTTTATTTTATTTTTATTTTTTCTTTTTGTCTCTCTCTCTCTCTCTCTCTCTCTCTCTCTGTCTTTCTTTTTTTTTTTTTTTTTTTTTTTTTTTTTAAATTATCAGAGTTCATCAAATTTTAAACGGATTTTTTCCTTGAAAATTTTTTACCTGTAGAATTTTATATAACGCTATAAAAAAAAAAAATAAAAAAAAAAAAAAAAAAAAAAAAAGAGATTAATGCCGCTTAAAAAATTCGCAGCTCGTTTTTGTCTTCTTCTTTGTTAATTGCTTTTTCTTTTTTCTCCACTTTAAGATTGAAGTTTATATATTTAAAAGATGAAAAAAAAAAAAAAAAAAAAAAGAAAAGAAAACAAAAGAGAGAAGGAAAGAAAGAGAGAAAAAAAAATCGCGATCTTTTCAAATGGCCCTCGTATTACAAAACCAGTAGATATACCGTTAAGCACGATGCGTTGTAAAGCGGAACAGCACAAAGTTGCGTGATTTGCAACCTGGTTGAGATATATACATACATGCATATACATGTGAGAAAAGGATAGAGAAACGGAATACTATGGATATGAGGTCAGAGTTAAAAAAAAGAAGAAAAAAGAAGAACAAAAAAAAAAGAATTAGGAAAGAAAAGAAAAAAATTTACACGCTCACGAATTGTTTATTGTTTTCTACGAAATGAAAAGAGCAAAAAAGAAGAAAAGTATTTTTTTTTCCTAGATGTTTTGTTTTGGATACAAACGAAATATTTTGAAACGGAATAACATATATATATATATATATATATATATATATATATATATATATATATGTATATACATATTATGGGATTCGTGAATCGATAGGATTACGTGATCTCATCCCGTAGAGGAAACTTGAACCCTAAAGTCGATCGTTTATCTCGGACGAAGGGTTGAGATATCTTCTTGGGAATCACAGTCAAATCAAATCAAGATACGAGAAAGATTTTTTTATTCTTTCTTTTCTTTTCTTTTTTTTTCTTTTCATTTTTTCTTTTTTTCTTTTCCTTTTCTTTTTTTTTTACCTCTCTTTTCTTAAGTCAATTAACGTTGCTATTATCTTCGCTTTATCCACATTTCTGTTATTCTTTAATTCTTATTTACGTTGAAGATAATCGATAATAAACAATGTAATGCATTTTGTGTGTGTGAGTATATTTATATATATATATATATGTGTGTGTGTGTATGTATGTGTGACATATACATTATTCATCTTTATAAATGAGCAAGAAATTTATAGCGAGCAATTCGTCGTCGTTGTAGTAAAACGTGTCATAGATAAGATAACGAAAACGACGCGTGTATTTATACCAGAAAGAGAGAGAGAGAGAGAAAGAGAGAGAGAGAGAGAAAGAGAGAGTGAGAACAAAATATGCACTCGCTTTAGAATTTTGTTCGGTTTAACGGAAGTCGAGCGTAGCTTATATATCCCGTTATCAAGTTCGTCTTGTCTTTCCTCTTGAAATTGTTTTCGATCCATGTTATCCGATTATTATTAATCATTTTCATTTTCATTTTCATTTTCATTTTCTTTCTTTCATTTTCTTTTTTTTTTCTTTTTTTTTCTTTTTTTCTTTTTTCTTTTTTTTCTTTTTTCTTCTTTTTTCGTAATAAATAAACAAACAAACAAACATATCCATTCATTAATAGCAAATTATCGATTAAATCGCTACTATCGGTAATACAGTTTTCTCCCAGTCGGTAAGAATTTATCATTGACTTATCACGATGGTAGATAATAATAGTGTAAAAGAAATGGCGATGATTAATAGTTGATATTGATTGACAATCAGTCTTTGTTTTCTGATTGCCCTACGATTCGATATTCTTGATCTTCTCTGTCATTTCCGTCGCCACTATTTTTTTTTTTTTTTTTTTTTTTTTTTATTTATTTATTAAAAGACATCTACGTAAGCGTATAAATTTGCGAGAAACAAATACTAAATACATCCAACATTACGCAACTCGAATAACGATGGACGGATAACAAGCAAAAAATCAATGATTTTCATAGAACAATATGCACATTGTATGTATGCATACAAATATTTCCAACAAACATTTCTTTTACAGTCACAAAAATAATTTGAAAACATTGTGATTACCATTAATAAAGAATTACGACGATGTATGCATAGGTGAATAATAAAGGTGTGGGAATAAAAATGATGACGACTAATTTCCAATATTAATCAATGAATCTTTTTATTTATACGTTCAATGATTTAAAATTCTATTAAAATAGCACAATCATTGTATACGAAATGTCTGATTCCATTCCATATCCGATTTGATAAGTAACTAAACAAACATTTTTTTCTAAACAAACATTGATTTTTCTTTTAAATAATTCTAAGAATTATCTTAGGAACGAGAAACAACTTTTGTTTCGGAATTCTTCGACAAATGAAATTAACTCTTAAGGATAATCTATGGTAAAGGAGAAAAGAAAAATATAAAATAGAAAAAAAAAAAAAAAAAAAAATAATAAATAAATAAATAAATAAAAAATAAAAGAAAAATAGAATAAGAAAAACAGAGAGGAAGGAGAAAGGTGCGGATTGGGTGTCCGGGTATACGGAACAATCCCACAGTAATCCTTGTTATTCGAACGGACCCTTGTCGTCGGTTTGCGAATGAAAGAGAAAGAGAAAGAGAGAGTGTGAGAAGAGGGCACCACGAGGGTCGAGGAGAAACGAATAGGGTTGAAAACGTGTTCACCATCGTCCAGTATAGAGAAGTAGAACCAGTGGTGGAGGTTTACGGAGGCTGGGTTGCGTTTGTACGTTGGCGAGGGGGAGAGGGCGGGTGGATGTAGTGGAGAAAAGGGTAAGGAAGGTCGAGAGAGAGAGAGAGAGAGAGAGAAGAAGAAGAGAGAGAGAAGGGACGGGGTAGGGGGAAAGAAGCGTGCGGTATTAGAAATTTACGAGCCGCCGCGGCCGTTCGGATTGCCAACTCATCTCGAGTTCAACTTTATTACTTTAAGTAAGATCCCAAGTTAAGGGCAGTAAACTTATGTATGAGCAAGTCGTTAGTGGGGTTTCTCGATATGGTAGAAAGCTAATCAACGACCGGTGTCTTTAAATTGCTCTTCAAAAGGAGGGGAAGAATCGAATTTCTCTAAAACGAGCCATTCGATTTGTCGACTTCTCGAATTCGAT
Organism: Vespa mandarinia; assembly: GCF_050613455.1. Classification (NCBI taxonomy): domain Eukaryota; kingdom Metazoa; phylum Arthropoda; class Insecta; order Hymenoptera; family Vespidae; genus Vespa; species Vespa mandarinia. The sequence goes on along the minus strand of NC_140816.1, from coordinate 3,782,717 downwards.
AACGATAATGTTAATAAAATCGAACATCTAATTAATCTAGGATGATTCTAACTTTCTACCAATTTATTTTCCATAAAAAAAGAAAAAGAGAGAGAGAGAGAAAGAGTAATTCTTTCATATTAAAAGGATTCCATTGTTATAATTGTTCGTTGGTGATTTCTTTCATGGAAATGAATTTTGGAGAATGTCGCCGATGAAAGTGGCAAGAAGAAGAAGAAAAAGGAAAAGGGTAAAGGGATAGAAGGAAAAGAAGAATGCAGAGAAAAGGCCGATCGCAACGCGGACAGAGACTATACGGTCCCTCGGCATTGTCTTCTTCATTACGTAGATATCCCGCGCGAGTATAAATGCAATTAAGCGCGTCGCGTCATCGTTAAAGCGCCGTAATTGCATTCGAGCAAAAGCAATTACGACTTCACTGTCAGCGATGAGTCGGTACGGCCCTCCTACGGACCATTAGCATAAATAGTTTATAAACCGACGTACGACACTTTACAATGTTGCGACGTATTTCTCTTTCTCTCTCTCTCTCTCTCTCTCTCTCGCTTCCTTATTCTCTTCTATCTTTCTATATCCACAAATAGAAGAAGAAAGACTATTGATTGTTTTTGAAAATGTACAAAGAAAAAAGGAAATCATTCTTGGAGCGGCATTACCTTCTTTGTTCTCAAGAATAGAAGATATGTACTATGAAAAATTATAGCGTCTGTTACCTAATTGACTAATTATTATTTAATTCGTTTTTCTTTGATGATATTATTTCTTTATTACACAAGTCGATGGATAATTATTATTTTTTTAATATCTATTATCAAGAAATTGTATAAAATCTATATTGTTATATATTTCTCTCTAGCTGTATCTCTCTCACATATACACACACATACAGTTTGTCCTATATACCCATCTCTTTTTTTCTCACCGAAGAATCTTCGCGTTCGGTTCCCTCTTGATCTGTCTTCGTGGCAAATTCAGGAACAGAGGAGTGTACTTACACGGGCAAGAAAGGCGTTTGTAGGGAGCCTCGAGGAGGCAGCTTACGTTATATTCTGCGGCTTCCAGTCTCATATCGTATTATTGTCATGTTTCGTCGACACGAAGGGAGCGAAAGACCACCGAACGAAGAAGGGTCGCGTATGAGAGAGAGAGAGAGAGAGAGAGAGAGAGAGAGAGAAAGAAAGAGAGAAAGAGAGGGTAAAGGGAGGCTTACGAAGAAAGGAAAGAAGAGGAGAAGAAAAAAAAAGAAAGAAGTAAAGAAAGTCACGGGAGTGGAGAAAAGAGAATCTGCCTTCCATCTGTTTCGTTCTTCGCTACCCTTCCGAATAAAACACACTTCCATTTTGTCCTCTCGGAGAATTTCGACGAATAAATTAGCCGTGAACGGCGCCCGTTCACGCTCTGTCGAACGTAAAACAGATCGATCGGCGTCCCTTTTATACGAGTCGACGACTGCGATCTTAATTCGTTAGAGAAAGAAATTGATAGATAGATGGAGATGTATATAAATATATATATAGATACTTGGATAGATAGATAGATGATAAAGAAAGTAATCTTTTTTCTGAATCGATGAATAGGTGTTTTCGTTTGTTAATGAATTATTTATTCAAGTTCAATCACTCAAAAACTAATTACGTGTACTAATTTCTTAATATTGTGTATATGTGTGTGTGTGTGTATATATATATATATTTTCTATATATATATATATATATATATATATATATATATATATATATATATATAGAAAAAGGGAGAGAGAGAGAGGAATATATATATATATATATGTACGAATACTAAAGCAAAGGGCAATTTTATTTGTAGAGAAATCGCGTCGATCACATCGATGTGTTGTTATATGCATGGGGCGACATGTAACGCCTAATTGGCTAATTATCTCTTCCCCTTGAGTTTGTCGAAGCTGAGGGGGTTAATTATTCGATGAGAGAGAGAAAGAGAGAGAGAGAGATAAAGAAAGAGAGAGAGAGAGAGAGAGAAAGAGAGAGAGAGAGATAAAGAAAGAGAGAGAGAGAGAGAGAGAGAGAGAGAGAGAGAGAGAGAGAGAGAGAGAGAGAGAGATAAAGAGAGAAAGATCGGCTCATCGATTGTGAACGTGCAAACGAGTAAACGAATTAGCACATTGATGCCCAAGACTCGTGAAATTATGACGTAGCATTTCGCTTTCGAGAGACCGGTCTATTATCTCAAAGAAGAGTCTTATTGTCGATCTCGAATGATCTAGCACGATCATTTCTCTTTTTCTTTCTTCTTCGAACAAATTTATCGTTATATTCTTTTTTAATGTTATATCTTTTTTCTTTTCCATTGAATAAACTAAAGAATAGGATTTTTGATAAGAGTATTTTTTCGCATCATATTTATATATTATATTTATATACTGTACATACCATTATTATATAAAAGAACGAGAAGGATGAAAAGATAGAGAAAGATAGATAAAAATGAAGGGAGAGATGGAGGATACGACGATTGCGTGTAAAATTCCGCACGCAATAAATCAGAGATATTTATCGTCTAATTCGTTGGAAAGCTCGACTGGGTGGTGAATTTGTCTCCTTTGCAACACCACCGGTCTACTGTTCTTTCTTCTTTCATTCTCTTTCTCTCTCTCTCTCTCTCTCTCTCTCTCTCTCTCTCTCTCTCTCTCTCTCTCTCTCTTTATTTCTCGGGAAGGGCTCACCCTTGGGACGGATAGCGTCGCTGGAGGGTGGAAGGAGGAACTCGACGAAGTAGGGGTATAGAGAAAGAAAGAGAATAAGAGAAAGAGGCACGGAAAGGCGAACTTATTTCCATTAGCCGGGGGCTGCTTGCGTATAAGAGAAAAAAAGATAAAAAGAAAGAGAAAGAGAGAGAGAGATTTTCGAACGAGAGAATCGCCATCAGAGTGCGCCACTCTCGCGCCTATTCTCCCCACTCTTCTTCCTTTTTCTCTTCCTTCTCATCCTTATCCTGAGTCCTTTCTCTCTCTCCTCTCTCTCTCTCTCTCTCTCTCTCTCTCTCTCTCTCTCTTTCTTTCTCTTTCTTTTTCGTTCTTTCTTTTTCTCTTTATCTTCACCACCCTCGTTCTTTCTTTCTCTCTCTTTTTCTCAGCAGCTCCCGTGATTATTTCTCATTTGCTCGTTTTTATCAAGCCCCTTTAGCGGCGCATTATGAAAACCACGTCGTTGAATGAAGGGGAACGCCTTTGTTGCCTTTTCCGAAATAAAGAAGAAATGAACGAACGAGAGAAAGAAAAAAGAGAGAAAGTAAGAGAGAAAGAGAGAAAAGGAAGTCAGTCGGATTGTACTTGGGTAGAAAGAATAGAGTAGGTACAACTTCCAAATGCTCGTTTAACTTCTTCTCTCGTGTAAAGCTATATATTCCTCGTGCAAAGAAGCACCTTTTTTTGGGTAAGATCCTTTCAGTCGTCGTCTCCTGCGTCGTCTCTGAATAAACCTACCCAACTAGCTATGTATATACATCGGTTTAAGGACTCGCCTCGCGGACTTCTTTTCTTACGAGCTTACGACACAAAGCTGTCTCGTTCGTCGCTCTTATGTTTTCTGAATTAACGAACACCCTTAATGGCTGAGTGAGAGCAACTATTTTCTCTCCCTCTTTCTCTCTCTCTCTCTTCCTCTCTCTCTCTATATATATATATATACATTTTTTCATTTGTGTATTATTATATCGAACTTTTTTTCTCGATTCGCGTACCAAGTAATTGCTTGAAAAAACTATTGGATTCTCGTGTATGTCTCTCTGTCGTTGAGTAATCTAAAAAGAGAATCAACGTATGCTGTTATTTTGTATAATTGAAGGTATATGTACCACCTACTTACTTATTGCACCACGAAGAAACATTGAATGAAAGCGAAAAAGATATGGTGGTAGTGGTGGATGAGGAGGTGGTTAGGTAGAGAAGAAGGAGAAGGAGGATGAGAAAGAGTCGAGTAGAGTAGTGATAGAAGAGAGAGTCCAAGGGAACGGAAGGGCAGGGCTTCTCTTACCTGACAAGTCCTTTCTTTTGTCCCTAGCCTTGCATCCTTCCTTCCTTCCTTCCTTCTTTTTCTTTTCCCTTTTTCTTTTTCTTTCCTTTCCTTTTATTTCATTTTATTTCCTTTCTTCCTTTCTTCCTCTTCTTTTTTATTTTTTGTCTTTTTTTCTTTTTTCTTCTTTTTTTTTTTTTTTTTTTTACTTTTTTGTTTCTTTCTTATTCCAAGGCGAACCGCACCGTATCTTCCGTTTCTCCTTCTCTCTTCTCAACCTTCATCTTCTTCTCTTTTCTTTTCTATTTCTTCTTCTTTTTCTCTATCGCCCGGAGCTCCCTCTTTTCTTCTTCCATTTCTTTTTATTCTCATTTCTTCCACTTCTCTTTTTCTCTCTCTCTCTCTTTCTCTCTCTCCAACCCCTTTTCCTATCTCTCTTTCTCTTTTTACCAATTTATTTGCCCTCTCAAAGATCGTTTCTGATCTTCAAAAACTACATTTACGATTATTCGCGAACTCTCCGCAAACTTCGTAATTTATTCGGCCGAACTTCTGTCTATCTGTCTCTCTCTCTCTCTCTCTCTCTCTCTCTCTCTTTTTCTCTTTCTTTCGTTGCCAGCGACTCCCTCTTTTTCACGTTACTCTGCATTGTTTTAACCGAGCATTGTACCGACTCGTTCAGTCCTCTCCTTTTCCCATTGCTTTCTTCATTCTCACGCTCAATTTCGTGTCCCTACGTTCTTCCCAACTTCCCTCAGCCCTCTCACCGTTTCCTTCGGCCCGCCCTCATACCCTAGCCCTCCTACGTCTTTTCTCTATTTCTCTCTTTTTCTCTTTTACATCTCGTACAAAGATCCCCACTCATAGCCATTCCCATTTCTTCCTTCGGGAAAGGCCGCGTTTACGTTTATATTATAGCGATGTCGTCGTGTGTACGTAAAAAAAGGAAAAAAAAAAAAAAAAAAAAAAATTCGTAATTTGATTTACACCTCTCGGCTTCTCTCTTTTCCCGTTCGTTCGCTCCACAATTCCTACGATCCGCTTGCCCCCCACTCTCCTTTCCACCTTCATCTTATTCCGCACGATATTTTTCTTCACGCGGTATTGAATTTTCTCTTTATGAAATAAGAAAAAAAGAAAAGAAAAGAAAAGTGAGGGTAAGGGAGGAAAAAGAGAAGAAAAAATGTCCGACAAAGAAAAAAAAATAGGATAAGAGAGAGAAGAGAGAGAGAGAGAGAGAGAGAGAGAGAGAAAATGACGAGTTTTATCTCTTCTTACGTTAGAGCTAAGCGTGCTGAATAATCCTCACTTTTCAACTTTTATATGTAGCAGGTTTATCGTTTGAAAATCTCGTTTCTAATCGGCCATCTTTCCTCTATCTAACGTCGTCGCGATCTCTCCGTCTTTACTATCTTCTTAACCCGCCCCCGCCCCGCCCCATCTCTCTTTCTCTATTCGCGTTCATTTTCTTCCCTTATATCTGTTCTAATCGGCCATCTTTCCTCTATCTAACGTTGTCGCGATCTCTCTCTCTCTCTCTCTCTCTCTCTCTCTCTCTCTCTGTCTCTATCTCTTTGCGTTCGTTTTCTTTCCCGTGTAAAAGACTCAGCATCCGTTCCAGTGCGAAGGGCCCACCCAGTTGGTATGCCGTTACGTACTTTGAGACGAGAATCTCTGGCAAATGAGCTAAAAGGAGGCTGTATACGGATACTCCTGGCATGTTGGCTTTAATCGTTCCTTAGAAAAACTTTGGAATTCCACGCGCGAACGACAAGATTCCCGAGATGAGTTGCTCTCTCTCTCTCTCTCTCTCTCTCTCACTCTCTCTCTCTCACTCTCTCTCTCTCTCTCTCACTCTCTCTTTTCCTCTCTCTCTGTTTCTCTATCTATCTCTATCTGTCTCTTTCTGTTTCTCTTTTTCTCCTTTTACTTCTTCTTTTTCTTTTTCTTATTCTTCTTCTTCGTTCTCTCCTTCTTACGATGATGCCTCCTTTTTCAATTATCTCGAATCTCGAAGATCCGTCGAGCGGTCTCGAATCGTTTCGCGTAAATCAAATCGCCCCGTGTCTTTCCTTCTTATAAATTGCCTTGGCATTTTTCGCATTTATCTCATTTGCCCTCGTACGCTACAATTCTTCCCGTGATACGAGAGAGAAAGAGAGAGAGAGAGTATATATATTTAGATATCTACTATTGTATGTGAAATACATACATACATACATACATACGTGGATGCATATATACATAGACAGATAGATAGATGGATAGATAGATAGATAGATAGATAGATAAATCATTCGGGTTGAAATATATGTATGATAATTTTTCGTCTTATCGAAGAAAAAAGAATCGTCTGGTAGAACCGCGGGATATTCGATTATTTTAAACAGCTCGTGTCATGGAAAAAAATAGTGACAAATCATCGAGATCGTGTATTATACATTCACGTATTATATACGAGCGTATATGTATGTGTATAATAGGGAAAAAAAAAACATAATAAAAAGGAAGGAAGGAAGGAAGGAAGGAAGGAAGGAAGGAAGGAAGGAAGGGAGAGAGAGAGGATTTCGTAGAAGGAAAAAGGGAAGGGATCGTTTCTTTATATCTCGAAATACTCTATTAGTCTTGTCAACTTTTCGAGAGCTAAGAAAATAATCCCATATATTTTGAGGGCACGTATACATTCCTCTTTTCCTCTCCTCATCTCGCTAATCGTTAGTCGACATTTTCGACGGGTTCTTTCAGAATGAGAGAGTTAGAGTCGAGAGGAGACGTTTTCGAGCGTGTCATTTGATACGCGGCCCCTTGTCCCGTCACATTAGGGTGACAAATATCTATTTCGAGGATCGTATCTACTAAACAACTCGTATACGTCGAATTCGCTTCTATACTTTCACCCTCGGCCTCCTTCGAATCTTCCGTCTTCTACAGAAACCCCAACGGAGTTACGTGCGAGATGCGTCCTAAGATTGAAGCATATAGAAGAGAATGAGTAAGAGAAAGAGAGGGATAGATAGATAGATAGATATAGAGAGAGTGAGAGAGAGAATCAAAGCAGAACTGGGGTCTCTCCTTCCATCCTTCTTCTTCTCCTTAGATCCCGGCACTCTTCGTTGAGGGGGATGAAGAGGACTTAGTGCGGGGTGTTTCCTAGCAACCCACCAAACCGCTCGAGGGTAGTCGGCCAGTGACGTAACCGCAAACCTCGGCACCCTAGCTTTTTTACTTTCTCTCTCTTCCTCTTTCTCATTCTCTCTGCTTCACTCGAGTTCTCTCATACGTTCTAACCAAGAGAGAGAGAGAGAGAGAGAGAGAGAGAGAGAGAGAGAGAGAGAGAGAGAGAAAGAGAGAACTTCCTGGTCTATTTCAACCACGATTTTACATCTTATCCGATCCGACTTACGTTTTGCTAGAACGTTTCGCGGTTAAACGGTATAACACTAACACCACCTGTAAAGACCTTTTTCGGATAATCGTAGAATCGACGATTTCTAAGAAAAACGACGTCCAAAGAGAATTCTTCTTCTTTTTCTTCTTCTTCTTCTTCTATCCTCTTCCTCCCAAGTGATTTATCATCTCTCCTCGCAAACGTACAGTCCAGTAGGACGATGAAATCTATCGAGTGTCGATTCGTTCGAACGGTACGAACGAATCATTCGAGCGTAAAATGAAACGATTACCAAGGTGCAATAATTTCTGAAGAATAATGGCATCTCTGAGAAAACGCC
>NC_140816.1:3757500-3770000 GCF_050613455.1 Vespa mandarinia | reverse complement strand
GTGAACATATTTTCGCGCTGATCATACTTTCTAATCGGGAAGTAAATAAATAAAAGTTTTTCTAATCAATGAGGAAAATTCCATCTTCGTGTAAAACAATAATTTCATTTCCTAGAAACATAAATAGGTGAAAAGAAAAAGGAGTGAGAGAGGAAGAGAGAGAGAGAGAGGGAGAGAGTGAGAGAGAAATATATATATATATATTAGAAATGAAGGAGAAGAAAGATTAAAGTCAAGCTGGTGGATAATCATCGTTAACAATAGGATACACTTTTCGATCGGTAGTTGAAAGAGAGTTAAATGAAACAAGTGCAAGAGAGTTATTTAAAGAGGAGAAGAAAGAGTAAAAGAGAGAGAGAGAGAGAGAGAGAGAGAGAGAGAAAGAAAAAAATGGAAGAAGAGACCGATGGAGTCTCCGACGACAACAAAGAGAACTGGTCAAGCCCTTTCGTGTTTTGTTCGTGTTTTTGTTGTTTCCTTTGTATTCATCTCTCTCTTTCTCCCTCTCTTTCTTCCTCTCTCTCTCTTTCTCTCTGACTCCTTCTCTGTCGGTGCTTACGAACGAATGTGCGGTCATCCTTTATCTCCTCTTATCCACTGCGATTCTCACTGCCATACTCTTTCCTTGCCAGCATTCTCTTCTTTCTCTCCCTCTCCCTCCCCCCCCCTCTCTCTCTTTCTCTATCTTTTTTACTCTTTCTCTGTTCCTGTCTTCCTCTCTCTTACTCTTACCTTCTTACTTCTCTCTCTCTCTCTCTTTCTCTCTCTCTTTCTCTCTCTCTTTCTCTCTTTTTCTCTCTCTATATATATATACCTTTTACTCTTTCCAGTCCACACTCGTTCGCGTCATTTTGTTCTCTTCCTTAATTCCGTTTCATTCTGTTTGTCCCTTGCCTCCTTCTTTTTCTCCTCCTCCTCCTCCTCCTCCTCCTCCTGCTCCTTCTTCTGCTCCCTCTCTTCCTCTTTTTCTTTTTCTCTTTCTTCCTCACTAACGTATGCATATGAACCTGCCTCGACGTTTCTCGTGCTCGCGCATCCCAACGAGATATCCTTTTCCTTTCTCTCTTTCTTTACTCATACACCTCTTGCTCTCTTCCTCTTCTTCTCTTTTACCTCTTGTCCTCTTCTTCCCCTTATTCTCTCCTACCACTTGCCCTCCTCCTCTTCTTACTACCACCAAGAAAATTTTCCCATCTAATTTGACTCGCAAAAAGTACAACGCCGCCGTGTGCACCTTCCTTCCTTTCTTCCTTCCTTCCTTCCTTCTTCTTCCTCTTTTTCTTCTTTTTCTTCTTTTTCTTCTTTCATTTTAATTCGTTTACTTTTATCGACTATAACGAAGAGGAAATTCTTGAAAATTACCGAATAGAAAATTGAAGAGGTTTGTAAGTAGTTACGTTTTTACTAACATTGAGATTTGAAATCAAATAATATTCTCTGATTGAGAAGATGTAAAAGAATAATCGTGATCCTTTTGCAAAATAGTTCGAATAGTCGTACGAATTGTAAATAGATTTATTTATATCTATGATGATATTGAACAACAATAATAATAATATAAAAAAAGAAAATAATAATAATAATAATAATAATAATAATAATAATAATAATAATAATAATAATAATGATAATAATAATAATAATAATAGTAATAATAATAATAATAATAATAATAATAATAATACACAATGTAATCAAATGAAAATTAAAACAAAGCGATTTATATATATATATATATATATATATATATATATATATATATATATATATATATATTAGGTGGATCGGAAAGTAATGTCATTTTTGTGGATTAAATATTTGATTGTGATTAAAAATAAAAACTTGTTAAAAATTTATTCATTTGAATTTAATTTAAGAAAGCAACATTACTTTCCGGTCCACCTAATATATATATATATATATATATATATATACATATACATATATGTTGTGTGTATATAATAAACTGATTAATACAAAAATCAATATGCATATAAATAGATATAAAAATATCATTGAAAAAGAGGAAAAAAAATGAAAGAGAGAGAGAGAGAGAGAGAGAGAGAGAGAGAGAGAGAGTGAGAACTGCAAGAGGTGAAATTCAATTAGTAGGCGGTCGGGTTAGCTGGGTGGCATGGCGGCAGGATCAGAAGAAAGGGCAATTAGCCCACTTACGGTGGGACCTTGAGTGATTGGCAGACGAAATCGCGTTACGCGCTAATCGAATTAGTACGATTTCGTCGAGGCGTTCGTCGCGTTTTGTGAGAGTGTAACAGGTGTTTACGTGTCCTCTTCTATATCTTCCTCCCTCCCTCCCACCCTTCTCCCTATCTCTCTCTTTCTCTCTCTCTCTCTCTCTCTCTCTCTCTCTCTCTCTCTCTCTCTCTCTCTCTCTCTCTCTCTCTCTCTCTCTCTTTCTCTCACATACACACTTTCTATTGCTTTTTTTTCACGTTGTTTATCTATCTTTTATTTCTACTTTCAATTAACAAGAGATCGTCAAATACGTATGTATGTTATACTGAAATGACCTTTCGTAAATAAATTTAAACCAAGTTTTACTGCTTTCTATTAATTTTTACTATTTAAAAAAGATTGATCATTGAACCGTAAGAAAATATCGATTCGCATAAATATGTTTTAATAAATTTTTATAACATTTCATTCGAACACAATAAATATTCATATATTTTAAATATCAATTTAAAATTGTTCTACAACGGGGAAAAATTTATGAATTGGATGAATGGAAAAAATGGAATTATAAAAGCGCTCCGGTTGGATAAAATAATTTAATATTTTGAAAGTCAGGCTATTTCTTTAAAAGAAAAGGAAAAAAAAAGGAAAGAAAGAAAAAGTACAAAAATTATTTGTCGAATTCTCAATGAATCTTCCTAGTACGAATGCAGATGTTATTCTTCTTTAATTTCTTTCCTTGATGAATTTATTAAAGAAAGATATTCAGTCGAGATAAAATGTTTTTTGTTTAATTTCGAATAAGAAATAATTATTTAAATTAAATTAAATATGTATGCAGATTTAAGTAATTTTTTTTTTTTTTTTTTCTTTTTTATAAATAAGAAATAAATAATAATCTTTCTTTTCAATCCGTCTACGTTTAATTCTATTATTATCGATCTCTAGATCATAATGCGAGAAAAAAACACCATCATTTCTTTACATGTAGATTGATCGTGTATCGTACTCCACGATAGATAAAACTATTAAAGTTATACTCATATTTTCGCCTTTGGCTAAGTTTATAAATAAAATTCACAGGAGTCGTGTGAGTCTGTTAGGTAAATCGATGAGGACGTAAAACGAGACGATCGACACTCTTTCTTTCTCTCTCTCTCTCTCTCTCTCTCTCTCTCTCTCTCTCTCTCTCTCTCTCTCTTTCTCTCTCTCCGTACCACACTTGATCGATCGATCGAACGATCGATCAATTTGATATCGCGATCGAACGTGCGATTCTTGGAAGACGATCTCTTCTTTGCATAGCTCGAGGCGACGCGACGGCTCGGATAATCGTACCTCGCCATCTTGATCTTGTTGCTTTGAGATAAAAAGTCGTCGAGATAAAAAAGAAAAAAGGGGCAAAAAAAATAGAAAAAGAAGAAGAAGAAGAAGAAGAAAAAGCAAAGACAGAAGCAGAACAAGAAGAAGCCGCCTTGCCCACCACCATTCATTTGTTTTCTTCATTTATTCTTAAGCTTCCGTTTCAAACGGAAGTTCCATAGATGGGGGAGAGAAAGATCGTTCTTATATGTTATTCTTTAGCGAAAAAAACGCAAGCGGACGCGCGTGCGAGATCGGCCAACCAGCAATTTGGTACGATTCGTTACGGAACGTATATATACATACATATGTATGTATGTATATGTGTATATATATATATATATTTACGTGCGTATTTATGAGAAGAAAGAGAGAGGGAAAGAGAGAAAAAGAAGGGGGAGGAAAGAATATATATATATATATATATATATATATATATATATATATATATAATACGATTCGAGTTTTCGCTCCAAGGTAAACGGGATAATCAATTTTTTCGGTTGCGATTCGAGCGACTGGAATCGATTATCTCAAAGACGTCAGTGACATTCTCTGACGTCGATTCTATTAGTATCGTGTTCACCTTTCATCGAGTTTTATTCCTAATATCAGTGACATACATACATAGTATTTATTATTTTACAACTTGTTTGTCGATCCTTCTTTCTTTTTCTTTCATAAATAAAACGTACTTGTAATAAGTCAGGAAGATAATAGTAACAATAATAATAATAATAATAATAATAATAATAATAATAATAATAATAATAATAATAATAATAAAACACAAGAAAATAAAGGAATCGAAAATGAGAAAAGAGACTCCGTCGTTTTTATGAGGATTATCCATTCATCAGCAGAAATCTTGAAGGATATGCTAAAGCAGAGAGGGGAGTGGGTGGGCAGAAGGTGAGAGGAAGGCTTGTGGGTGAGTGAGGGGGGAATTGCTTGACTAAACAAGTAAACAAACGTATCGATTACAAGGTGGTGTAGAGTTGACGAGAAGGCGTCATAGTGGAGTCGCTTTGTTACGTCTTCCCTTTCTGTCCCTCAACCAATTTTCTCTCTTTCCTCTTTCCCCGTCTCTGTCTCTTCTTCCTTTTCCCCTTGTCCCCGCTTTTTATTCATCTTCTTTTTTTCCTCTTTTTTTTTCTTTTGTTTTTTTTTTTCTTTTTTTGCTTGCTTGCTTGCTTGCTTGCTTGCTTGCTTGCTTGCTTATTTTTTTCCTTTTCCCCTCGAGGCATCTTCTCTTTCCCATTCCTTCGTGAACCCTCGCTGAGCAAGCCGCAGGTAAGCGAAGAACCGAGTCGCCGTAATCCTAGCCGTGAAAACCCTTTTAACCTGTTAACTGTGTTTGACGAGAATACTCGTCGTGAAGGGACGAATTCTTTCTTTCTTTCTTTCTTTTTCCTTTTCTCATTTTTTTTTATTTTTTTTCTTTTTTTTTAATTTTTTTTCCTTTTTTTCCTTTTTCTTTTTTTTTTCTTTTTAATTTTTTTTCCTTATTTCTTCTTTGTTTTTTATTTGTTTTTGTTTTTGTTTTTCATTTTTTTGCTTTCGTTTGTATACGACGAGTAATACTCACGCGCACACGTAAAAAAAGAAAGAAGGATATTTCCTATTTGAATTAAAAATTTTAATGAGAATCAAAAAAATATTCTAAAATTTCAAACGTTTATAGAACGTTTGGAGGCAGCAAAAGGAAAGAGAAAGATCACTTTTAGAAAAGGAGGATAAATGGGGGAAAAAGAAAAAAAAAACAGGAAACATTATGATCGATGAAATAATTACGAGGGTTTTTAATATCACTTTTTATCGCATTACTAATCGCGAAACAATGTCGATGAGCCGGAAACATCGTTTTATGAAATTTCGTATCTTCATCGTTACGTTTAAAGGCAATTATGGTTTTCTAATAATGAAAAGGAAAAGATGTGAGAAAACAAGGATGTTATGACGCGTTGAATGGAGAACGTATAAAAAAAGAAAAGAAGAAATATAAATAAGAAACAGAAAAAAAGAGAAAAGAAAAGAAAAGAAAAGAAAAGAAAGGAGGAAAAAGAAACAGGAATCGATAGTCTGAGGGCGTAGCAGGTACATAGCCGTCACTGCCGGCTTCCTCGTCCTCCTTCTCTTCCTCCTCCTCTACGTCGAATTCTCTCTCATTCTTCCTCTCTTCCTCTCATAGTAAATTCGACACCATCGTGGGCGTACTGTATCTCTCTTTTCGTCCAGGCTAGCTACCAGCTACCCATCTGTCAGTCGAGTAATCTATTATCCGCCAATTTTTCAACCCTTCGCTCTTCGGTCTCCCTCTTTACTATACTTCCTACCCTGTAATCGATCGTACGAGTAGTGACCAAAGGAACAAAAAAGAAAAAAAAAAGGAATAAGAAAAGAGAAAAAAGAAGAGGAAAAAAAGGAAAAGAACAAAAAAAATGAGAGAAAGAGAGAGAGAGAGAGAAAGAGAGGGTGGGAGAAGGAGTTGGAGTAGGAGGGACGAGAAACTTGGTTCGTAGAGGAGAAGAGGGAAGAAAAGAAACCAACTGTCGACGATGAATCCGAGCGGAATTTATCAGCTCGCCGGTGTGCTGCTTGCTTCTCTGAAAGAGGACCGACCCTTCTTCGGTTCCACTCTTTTCCTCCTCTTCCTCCTCCTCCTCTTCTTCCTCCAACTCCTTCTTTTTCTGCTACTACTACTCCTACTCCCTTCTCATCCTCTCTCGCCCCTTTTTACGACCGGATATGATCCCTTAAAACGTCGCTTACGATGCTTTTGTTCCGTATTACCGTTAGCGCGATCCGACTACCATCCTCTCCTCTTTCTCGTGATCCCTCTGAGGAATAGGATTATCCGAGAAGTCGACTTTTCGATCGTGTATTCCCAATATTATTTACTTGTTACAACGCATTTTCTGATCCAACATTGGATTCGTATGTATCGTACGTATATATGTATCTATCCTTTTTCTTTTTTTTCTTTTTTTTTTTTTTTTTTTTTTTTCTTTTTTCTGTGCGTAAACGGGTCAAATGCGGGTAGTTTTTTCTTTTCTTTTTTTATCGTCTTTTTTTTTTTTATTTGTTTACTTTCAGTTTTTTGTTGTTTCCCTTTTTTTTTCTTTTTTTTCTCTTTTTTCTTTTTTTTCTTTTTTTCTTTCTTTTTTTTTTTTTTGGTTTATGAAGTATATCCGTGTTTGGATATACAAGGATTTTCATGTGTTTCACGCTTAAATGAAAGTTGTAGATAAACATCGATAGGTTTGTTCGTTTGGAAAATATCGTAAACATCGTACGTTAGTCTATTATATTGAATTTATTTGATTGTAACAAGAGATAAAGTGGATTTCTCAAAAAAGAAAAAAAAAAAAGAAAGGAAGAAAGGAAAAAAAAAATTTCTTTTTTTTTTTCTTTATTTCCTTTATTTTATTTTTATATTATCAATATTTATCGAAGAGAATTCGTTGTATGTGTGCACATCGTGGACTTGAAAATTTTTTTTTTTTTTTTTTTTTTATCAACTGCTAGATATTAAGAGTTATTCAAATGATTGTTAAAATATTGGACGATTGTTTTAATGACGTCGTCGGAGAGACGTGTTTGTCACGATAAATACGATAAAATGCGTTCGCTCGGAAGAATCACGTCGTACAATCGTAAGTGAACGATCATAGAAATCGTGTTGGTAAATTATTATTCTCTCATGTAGCCATGCACACACGAAGTAACATAGAAACGATCAAACGGGTCGATCGAGTTGGGAATACGTAAACAAGACTATACAAATGCCTTTACTACGTTCGGTTAAACCTAAAGCAATCTCACCCTTATCCAACTGATTTTAGATAGCCACATGATATCTCAGAAACGATTATTGATGTTGTTGGATAGAATACATTCGTCTATACATATATATATATATATATGTGTGTATGTATGTATGTATGTATATATATATATTTATATATGTATGTATGTATATACATGTATATAAACATATGTATACATTTTGTTTCCGTATTCATACGCACGTATGTATGTACGTATGTATGCACGTGCGCATATATATTCTATGAGTGTGTATATAGAGTTAGTAGTCGATCAAACCTGCTTTGACAAAGTAGCTTAGCGGTTAAACGTTCGCACCTTCACCAGGTCCCTCGATCCGTTTCGATCCAACGATCTAATCTCACCGGTCACGGAGTATGCGATGACATAATCGATCGCCCCGCGAGATATCTTCTCTCGGTTAAACTCACCGTGAGTGCTTTCGAGCGAATAGCTACACTAAGAAAATTATAGGTCTCTAGCCTATAATTTTATTACGCTCTAGTCTACTCGAGTTTTTCGTAGCTGCCTCATGCTTTTCTCATTAGAAAATAATGAACAATTGTTAGATCCAACCCGAGGAAATATAAAGTTGTTTTTACATTACTAATTTTATTTAAACAAAATATACATTATATATATATATATATATATATATATATATATATATATATACGCGTATATGGTTTGTAGAAATGAAAGAAAATATGAAATTTCTTATGATCTTATATAAAAATTTTATCAGTATTAACGAATGAAATATAAAATGATTGCGAGAAGGGTACGTGAAAAGGATTGAAAGGGACGTTAAAGGGATCACGTGTCGAAGAAACGTTAAACACATTTCGGGCGTTTGTATAAAGCAATTAGTATTTATAACAAGGGTAACTTCGGTCGAAAGCAAGTTCGAAATCGAGGGGTGGCCAACTCTGAGCGATGGAAAGAGCGATATCCGTAAAGTAGAGAGAAAGAGAGAAAGAGAGTAGAGAGAGAAAAAGAGAAAGAGAGAGAGAGAGAGAGAGAGAGAGAGAGAAATGGTATGGTGAAGAGGGTCGAAGAGTAGGGAAAAGGGAAGAAACGAGAGTAGGCGAGACCACATGCCGTGAACATCCCCCTTGCTAGGGGTCGAAACGTGATGAGATTCTAAAGCAAACCCTTGTCTTCTCTTTTTCTTTTCTTTCCCTCTCTATCCCTCTTTTTTTTTTTCTTTCTCTTTTACCTCAAGTTCTTCTTTTCTTCTTTCTTCTCTTTTTCTCTTTCATTCTTCTTTTTTATTTTTTCCTCTTTCTTCCAATTCCCGTTCCTTACTTCTGTTTCCTTTTCTCTCTCTTTATTTTTCTCTTTCTTATCCTCTTTCCTATCAACTTTCTTCTCCGACTGCTCGGCAAGTTCTTCTCCCTCGGTAAGATACTTCTCCTCCTCTACCCCCTCCCTCCCTCCCGCCTCTTCTTTTTCTTTGTTTCGCGAGAGCTTGAGAAGGAATCGTAGAAATATCCTTGAAATTATTGCAAGGATCGTTGGACATTTTTAACAAACTAGTAGTCGTAAGAACAGTGTACGTGGGTGTTTTCTCTTTGTAAATGAGTGAGAGAGAGAGAGAGAGAGATGAGCATATTTCTTTAGAATCTTCAGCGTGTAAATTTTATGAAAATACCTGAAATACAATTCTCCCCCTCCCATTATTGGAAGGATAAATAATTTTGACGATACGTATGAAATTTTGATTTCCAGGATGTTGTTTCGATATTCACGTTTCCTTTTCATTCGTCACCCTCTCCCCACTCCCCCCACCCCATCATCAATCCTCTACATTATGTTACGTATATGTACAACGTGTACGTTCGATGAATGTAAAATTTCTATGAAAGTTTTCGCAAAGTTGGTTATCCATTGAATCGGAAAAATCAAGAACGATATACATAGTATCGAATATTCGAAACAACAAAATCGAAACCTTTCGACGTGGTCATAGAGGTAATATACGAAATTGCCTTGGCAAACAAACAAGAAATAAATAGCTGCTGGGTAGGTAGATAACAGCAATAGTAACAGCAGTAGCCAACGACAATGGCAACAATAACAACAACAACAATAACAACAACAACAACAGCAACAGCAGCAGGTAGCTGCAAAGCCAAGCGAGAATATCGCAATGGGTTTCTACGAACGTAAGAGAGGGTGAGAGGGCGAGAGGGTGGCTGCCTACAGATATCAGTGTACGGCCTGTAATTAATCAGAATTACTCTGTTTGCGATCAGTCGCAAACAGTGATTCGGTCGTTAGCCATAGCGTTGTTAATTGCATTGTTGTTAATTAGAAAGGGCATCAATACCGATACGAGCGGGAAACTTTCTTTTTTCTTTTTCTCTTTTTTCATTTTCGTCCTTTTATTAGTTCTTCTTCTTCTTCTTCCCTCCCCCTCCACATCCCGCTCTCTCTCTCTTTCTCTCTCTCTCTCTTTCTTTTTTCTTTTTTTCTACGAGGAACACTTTGTAATAATTTATTATGATTTATCAACCATCAAATCCCATTAATATCATCACTATTTTAATCCCCATTAACGGCATCGATTCGTTTCATTTTGATAATAGCTACCTCGTTGTGTTGATGCATTTCTATAATATATATGTGTATATATATATATATATGTGTGTATACATAAATAACGATAATGATCTTTTAAATCGTTACATTTGCGCCACGAATTTCATTGCTTTCTATCATAAATAATGATTTAGCATTTAATCGACTGTTTAAAACGAGAAAGCAATAAGAAGTCCCTTAATCTTATATATCCTTTGATTAACGAAGTTAAAAAATTTAGGAATTAAGATACATGATTGTTTTTTTTAAACGATGACAAATCTTTTAGTCCTTTATCGGAAAGTATAGTAAAAGTGAGAACGAGGAAGAAACATAAAGTACGTACGTAATAACATATGCGTATGAATGTTTTTTAATTGTACTCGAATTGCGTTAATTATTAACTTAGATATATATATATATATATATATATATATATATATATATATATATATGTACGTATGTATATCTAACTCCGGTGTAAACGCTTTTGTTAACAGGAAGAGAGTACCTCTACCTGGCTGTTAGCCACTCGAGTTCTCGTGAGCCACTCGAAACTTGGAAGCCATCATTTCAGTTTTCCAAGCGAATTCCTAACCACTTCGAATTGGTCTTGTCGCAATTTCCTCGAATTTCCTCGTAGCTCTCGCTTAATTGCGTCTGAGAGGGAAGATCATTTCGCTTTCTCTCTCTCTCTCTCTCTCTCTCTCTCTCTCTCTCTCTCTCTCTCGTCCTTTTCTATTTCGAAAATCGTACTTCGCATTCGTAAAGCATTAGGACTTGAACTCTTCGTATATAAACGTAGAGAGAGAGAGAGAGAGAGAGAGAGAGAGAGAGAGAGAGAGAGAGAGAGCAACGGAGTCGAGTCGATAGATAAATAAGAAACGTCTTCTTCAAAAACTTTTCATCTCTTTTCTATCCTTAGACGTTTTCCCTCCTTTTCTTTGCTTTAAAGTACGACTTTATGTCGGAGTCGTCTTTCACCGACGTGGCTTTATTAAATTTCTTCGTTCGTTCGTTCGTTCGTTCGTAAGGGAGGATATTTCAGTGCGAATAGAGGAAAGAAACGAGAGGATTAATGAAATCGACTTACCTACCTACCTATCTACTACCTACCTATCTACCTACCTACCTACCTCTATCTAGCTACTTAACTTTTTTTCCTTTTCTTTTTTTGGAAAAAGAAAGAAAAAAGAAACCTCTCGTTCCTACTCAAATTTGCTTAATTTTCTTTTTACTTATCCTTGAACGTACGTACGTACATACGTACATGTGTAAAAAAATAAAAAAGATTGTTAAAACAAAAAAGGCATTATGGTATTTATATGTATATAATGCTCGAAGGAAAGAAAAGTACGATCTCTAAGAAATTCTAATGATAGTGGTTCGATTTAATTCAAACGACCCTTTGAAAATGAATTGACCGTAATAGGACCAGTTAGTTTATCAGTAAATTCTCTCTCTCTCTCTCTCTCTCTCTCTCTCTCTCTCTCTCTCTCTCTCTCTCTATCTATCTATCTATCTTTCTGTTTTTCTTCGCCTCACCAACTGCAGATTGGCGAACAATGGCGCGAGACGTCGCAATGCCACGCAGGTAGAAGCACGGACAATAATGATTATCGTTGAACGAAAGGGCGCATTCACCTGCCTCGTACGAGCGAGCGAGTAACGAAAGACGAAGGAAAGAGACAAGTTGAAAGATAGAGGGTTAAAAGGGAGAGAGAGAGAGAGAGAAAGAGAGAGATAAAGAGGGAGAGAGAGAAAGAGAGGTAGAGGTAGAGAATGATAGAATGATGCTGAAGAGAGGAGAGGAGTGGAGATAACGTAGCTGTTGTAATTGGCCACATTGTACCTATGAATTGATATGTCATTAATATTGATTGGTTACGTGCCGGGCTTTGTGTCGAACGAGTATGAGCCAAGGGAAGGCCGGGTTTACATTAATGGGACGAGGACGGAAGATATAACAGAGAACGGGATAACAACGTATCGGAGGAAGAGAAAGATAGATAGATAGAGAGAGAGAGAGAGATAGAGAGAGGGAGGGAGGGAGGGAGGGAGGGAGGGAGGGTCTGATACTGCTAGAAGGGGGGAATCGACTCGTGTTGAAGAGAGAAAGGAACAAGGTGTATTCTCGTATTTGGTTTTACCAGAACAATACTAGCCGCGTAATGCTATTCGTCCAGAGTTGCGTTGGAGGCTCGTTTTCAGTTAACGCCATTTGGTTATCCCGCTCTCGTGTTTCCAGTAGCTAGCAATATCTATTTGCAAAAATCTGGCTGATCTATCGATGGTGAGTCACTCTTTCTCTCTCTCTTTTTCTCTCCCTCTCCCTCTCTCTCTCTCTCTCTCTCTCTCTCACTGTCTCTTTCTCTGTCTCTCTCTTTCTCTTTCTTTTGAATATTAGAAATCTGTTTTAATAGTGAAATTAATCGTTGCTTGCTTAACGATAATGTTAGATTTCTTATGCATCGTATTCTATTTTCTTTTATATAATATATTTCATTGTTTCAATTATTATTTATAATAAT
>NC_140816.1:3730000-3747500 GCF_050613455.1 Vespa mandarinia | reverse complement strand
TTTTTTTTCTTTTTTTTTTCTTCTTTTTTTTATTTCTGTAATTTCAAACGATCGCAGAGAATACTTTGATATCGATTATTATTCGCATAAAAATCATTACTTTTTCAGTACAAAAGGAAAAGAAAATAATAATATGGGCGATATAAAACGTGTTATACAGAAAGATATATAGACGGCGTTCAGGTATAATGCGGTGTTATCATTCAAAGAGACCTATTATCGAAGAAATTATTTAATATTAATTACATTTCAAGCGTACGTAAGAATATTATTTCTATATTGATTATATCTATAATAATCATTTTTTCGGACTAATTAAATGATAACAAAAAGTGCAAAATCATTATCATCATATCTTGTTTGGTACATATATATATATACAATTATGCGTGTATGTGCGTGTCAAAGTATTAAAGATAAACGGTCGCCAATAACTATCTTGAATTTTCTTCGATGCGATAGATCATTTGCTAATTACATCTTGCTATACAGAATGGCCGTAGTAAAGTTAAGATAGATAGAACGATAGAATAACTAGAGAAAGAGGTGTACGTTAACACGTACTTACACTTATCTATGTATGCATGTGTATATGTGCATATATATATATATATATATATATATATGGATACATAGATAGATACACGTAGTACTGGCACGCATCGTCGATTTCACATTCGATATCGCCACAGGCACCAGGAACGGCAGCAGCCGGTTAAGAGAGCAACTTGTTACAATGTTCGTAATACTGTCGTCGATCTTATAAGATACGGAAATCGTTCGGAAGCAACGTCGAAGATCGAGAAAATCGTTTCCCGGCTTGATACGATAATGCGATCGCATTTGTTGGATGCTAATGTTAGTATTTATGAAATCATTCGATAGCTTAACGATATTATCTGGATATAAGGAACACACGTACACGTACACATATATATGTATGCATCTATATAATATATATATATATATATATATATATATATATATAAATTGTAGTAGTAAGAAATGGATCGGGTTAACCGCGGGAAATCTTATTATAAAATGATTTACGATGGCGAATGTCGCATTGATCGGCAGTCATCATTATTTAATTCTTTTAATTGGATGACAAAAGAAAATAAAATTAATAAGGAAAAAGAAAAGATCTCTATTTTGATGCTAACATTCAGATTAGAATTTTAATGTAGAAATAATGATATCGCTGGAAACTTCCATAATAATTATATATTCTTCTTTGGAGAATGTACGAAGATAAAAAGAAAGAGAGATAGAGAAAGGGAGAAGGAGACGAACATATGGTAGAAATATAAGCTTATGTGTATTAGCATATGTATATATGCATATATATGTATGTATATGTATATATGATTATGGATGGATGTTAGCGCGTCAAGACACGATTATTCGCACCTTTCTCGTGTTCGTGGTCGCGCTTGTTGTGTCAAAGAGTTTGTTGCGGGCAAAGGGATTTAAAGGATATCTCCGATAAAATGCAGGCCACGCAAAGCACTTCTTGGTCGAGACTATCGTTGCCAATCTGCTAACTTTTTTTTTCTCCACGTCTTTTCTTCCTACCAACTCTTATACCTTCGATTTCTCTCTTTCTTTCTCTCTCTCACTCTCTCTCTCTTTTCTCTATCTATCTATCTATCTATTTCTATTTCTATCTCTCTCTCATTTCCTTTCGTGCTACGTTCGATATTCGCATAAGTGAGAAAGAGAGAAGCAAACACAGTATATGCGTGTATGTTGTGTGTATGTATGTGTGTGTGTGTGTGTATAGGATCTCTCTCTCTCTCTCACCTACTCGATCTACGTTCTCTTCTCCGTCTCTGTCTCTCTTCCTATACAGCTAGAGAAAGAGTACTTTATACTCTATCTCTCTCTCTCTCGCTTTCTCTCTCTCTCCCTCTCTCTTTATTTCTCTCTCTCCTCCCTCTCTCTCTCTCTCTCTCTCTCTCTCTTTATCTTCTTTCTCTCGCTTTGTAGTCACGTAACTCTCTATCCTTTTCTTCGAAGCGTTCATCTTCTCTCTCTCTCTCTCTCTCTCTCTCTCTCTCTCTCTCTCTCTTTCTTTCTCTCTTTCTCCCTCTCCCTGTTATCTTCGTTCTTTTTTCCTCTTATTCTACATCCAACACAACTGTCTCTTTTTCTTTCTCTCTCAGTGTCGTCATTCGCCTCTTCCTCGTACGCATTTCGTGCGCACTTTTATCGCCCCTTTGCTCCCTATCTCTCTCTTCGGTATCCTCTATGAGACAGTATATATGTATATCAGCCGTTCTACTCCATCCTTCTTTCTCCCCCTTTCTCTCTCTCTCTCTCTCTCTCTCTCTCTCTCTCTCTCTCTCTCTCTCTCTCTCTCTCTCTCTCTTTCTCTTTCTCTGTTTAGCTCGATCCTATCTTTATTTCCCTCTTCTTCTTGCATTCCTTATAAATTTCGTCTCTCTCTCTCATACACATACACACACAACCATACAACACGCACACGAATGCGCACAAACACACGTCGTTCTCAGCACACTCCTCTATCTCTTTTCTGTAAATACCCAATCTCTCTCTCTCTCGCTTTCTCTCTCTCTCGCTCTCTCTTTCTCTCTCTCTCTCTCTCTCTCTCTATCATTTCATCCCTGTTCGTGCCAGCAACGTATCTACTCTCTCTCTCTCTCTTTCTCTTTCTCTCTCTCTCTTTTGTAACACACCTACATATAGATATCTACCTCACTTACACACACATGTACACACACATGTACACACGTGTATTCACATTCTCAGCTCGGTCCCTTTTCCTTCGCTATTATTCACTACTTCGGCCTACGGGCAACGCATACACGCGCACACACGAACGTAGACCCAGGGAATTCGTGTGACGGAGTCCACGAAGCTTCTCTCAGACATAAGAGATCTCCACAACGCTGAGAAAGAGATAGAGAGAGAGAGAGAATGAGAAACGTAGCATGCACGTGACTGCACGCGCGAATACACACGCAGCCCTTCTCTTACCCATACATCCAATCGAAGTGGCACGGTTCGGTCTCTTTGTCAGCCACCCACTGCGTCTACGCAGAAGCAAATCGAGAAATTTCACGCTTATTTGCCCAAATGATCGCGTCTCGCTCGAAGACTCGTTTATAAGGGTAGAGCGCCCTTATGTTCTAGGAAAACACTGCCATTTTCAGTAGGAACAACCCGACGCCCATATTTGTACCCATCTTATCATTTGCAGGTACGTACATGCATATATGCATACGACGTGTGTACATACGTATACCTTATTACGTATATCAGTTTGCTTATTAAATGAACCCCTACCAACCGCTTTGACGACACGATCGAGGGCTGGGAATCGTTTCGCGAGCTATGCTTTTCAACGCCTCTCCCTCTTCTCTCCCTCACCCCTCTCTATCTCTTTCTCTCCCCTCTTTATCTCTCTCTCTCCCTTTCTCTCTCTTTCTTTCTCTCTCTCTCTCTATTGCATAAAATGCTCCTATGTATGTATATGCGGTGAGTGAGAAGGGTAGAATATTTTACCAAACGAGAGAAGCCCCATAGCAACGCGCTGATTTTCGTGGCACTAATTTTCACTGAACATCACCATCACCACCACCACCACCACCACCATTACCATCAGCACCATCCTCATCCCCTTTTGCCATCCGCAGAGGGCGTTCATCGTACTTAATTAATCGTTCGAGTACCAATGAGAAGTCACAAGCGTGATTATTCTACATTTTCAAAACCCGTCTCTTTTCTCCAATCAGGCAAATATGTACGTAAGCGTATGACATGCATGTACATGTACATAAACATGTGTGCACATATGTAGATACATAATTCACGCATATACACATATGCGTATATCGTGCAAATGTTACGTACGCACAAACAAGAACGTGCACATGACATCTCGCTCCGTCTGTATATATATATATATATATATGTATATATTTATGTATATACATACTCGCACGTGACATACACGCATTATATTTAAATTCGTGATATTCCTTTGACGACATTTATACCCTCGAAATCCTTCGAGAGAAAGAGAAAGGGGGGACATATAATATATATATATATATATATATATATATATATAGAGAGAGAGAGAGAGAGAGATAGGAGATGTTACTACGTAAACATATTAATTGTAAGTACATTTTGTGTTTGCGACGATTGCAATGCAATTTTATTACTATCAAAGACAAAGAATTTTAACGAGAGATGCATACACTTTTTTATCGGCACAAACATTCGTAATTCTGAAAGAAATGAGAAAGGTACTATTATCGCCAAATTTTTTGATAGTTAGTATTAAACGAGGAACGCAAGGTGGCGACACGGTGTTCTTCCCATCATGGATTCTTTTTTTAATCGTTTTATTTAAAGAAAAAAAAAAAAAAAAAGAAGACGTGTTTCTAAAGAGAAGATGATATAAAAAAAATAAGTGATATGTTCGAGATTAATTTCGATTTTGTTTGACGAATCGACGATGATATATATATATATATGTGTGTGTGTGTGTGTGTATAAGTACATATGTAATCCACATATGATTGATACTTTTTTCTTTCTTTTTTTTTTTCTTTTTTCCTTTTTTTCTTTTCTTTTTGACATGCTAACCTTTCGAGAGCAGATTCGATCGTGTATGTCACCGCAAGACTAGAGAGCAGATGTCGATCAGCCCTTTTATACAACGGCGATCCGATCCATCTAATCCTCTGGCTTCGGGCTTGTTCGTGAAGAGAAAAGGGAGAGAACAGAGAGCAAGAGAGAAAGAATGAGAAAGAGAAAGAGAGAGGGAGAGGGAGAGGGAGAGAGAGAGAGAAAGAGTAGGGAGAAAAGAGAGAATTTAATATACTACCAGATGACTCACGGATATAGTCGTGCCACTTGCCTCTCTATCGAAACAAAAAGAGTTGCTTTGGACCGTATCGCCGCCATTTTATTGGAACATGTCCGTACTTTTCTAATTCTTTTCTATATAACCATTAACTACCGTATATACATAGGTACATATAATTTTTTTATAACTATATATATATATATATACACATAACACACAAGTATTAAATGAACCGAAAAGAAACAATTTTCGTGAATAATTCGTATAGGGTAGAATATGAAAGACGCAAAAAAGAGAAAAGAAAGAAAGAAAAGAAAAGAAAAAAGAAAAAGTCATGGAGCGATGACGGCAATGGCGGTGGGGTAGCAGCAGCAGCAGCAGCAGCAGCAGTAGTAGCAGCAGCAGTAGCAGCAGCAGCAGCAGCAGCAGCAGTAGTAGTAGTATAACATGGGTTGCTTTAAAAGAGTAGAAAAAAAACGACTGTACACATTCTATTCAGGGAAAGTCGGCGGTGCTTTGTAACGAGCAACACCGACACAATCGAAAAGGCGAGATATTAGAAGCCGCAGAGGGAGAGAGAGAGAGAGATAGAGAGAGAAAGAGAGAGAGGGATAGAGAGAATCAGGGAGCTCTCTCACATTTGGCCGCATGCAGGAGGCAGGTAGTAGCACTCGTGTTAGTTTTCACGTGCGACTGTTAAAAAGGCAGAGAAGGATCCCTGAAGCTGTTATTAATGGAAAGGGGTGAGGGGAGGCAGGCTACTATGCGCGTTTACCCTTAACACGAGCCTCTTCGTGTAGTTCATTGTGGGGTCTTCCACGAGTCTCTTTTAAGAGAGAAAGAGAGAGAAAAGAGAGGAAAGAGAAAAGAACAGAGAAAGATCCAACGTATATGCTTGAAACGGGATAGAGAGAGAGAGAGAGAGAGAGAGTGAGTATGAGGGGAGAGAAACAGGGAGGAAAGAGACGCCCGAAGCTGGCGTACATACGCACTTACACACGTTTACATCGAGAATACACACCAACGTTTTAACTCCGTCCTTCTCTCTCTCTCTCTTTCTCTCTTTCGTTCTTTATCAAAGAGGCGTGACGAGGGTGCGCTCTGCGAAAACCCAAGAGAATCGAAGATTCCTTGTACGAGCTTTACTCTCGTGCTATGTGTGTTCTCTTTCTCTTTCTTTCTTTTTCTTTCTCTCTTTTCTCTTTCTCTTTTACTCCGTCTATTGCATGTTCACGGTATTCTTATTTGCTACCGCCTACGCCTAGCGTATATTTCTTCTCGTATAACTCTTATACGTGCACTTCTCTCTCTCTCTCTCTCTCTCTCTCTCTCTCTCTCGCAGTAGATTTCTGTGTGCATGCACATGTTGAGAGAAGAGATACATATATACATAAGTGTGCGCGTATGCGTAAATAGAAAGACGAGAGCGTCTTCGATCTCCCTTTTCTACGCATGGATAACTCCGTCTCTTCTCCCGGTAGCAGCATTATGAACTTTGATATTTAACGAAACCGATTCGTTTGAATCGATTAATTATATAATAGGTCACTTTTAATTAAGCCGGCGATAAAAATAATGGTTTAATATACATGGACGCCATTTTAGGTCGACCGATTGACCGAACGATCGATCGATCGAACGATCAAACGATCAAAAGATCAAAAGATCGTGGATATATGTGTGTGTGTGTGTGTGTGTGTATATGTATATACACACGTATATCGTCATTGGTTTTGCAAAAGAGAAGCTGGCACGTCAATTCTAATTGCAAATCTCTATGTATCGATGTGATTCCCTCGCTTAACGAGGAATCGATCCGAGTTTCCGGTTGCACGGTAATCATTGGTAACTTTAGTGTCTCTCGTATCAATAGCCGAGTAGAAGAGTTAAACCGAACGTCTTCTAATTGCCATCACTTTACTTCGCCCGCATCGCGTTGTGTTGTTTGTCACCGACGAGATCTCTCTCTCTTTCTCTTTCCCCCCTCCCCCTCCACCCTTTCGCCGCCTTCCTCCTTCTTACTGTTCTTTTTATCTCTTTTCCTCGTCTTGTCTTTGATGCTAAAGAGAAAAAAAACAAAAGAAGAAAAAAAAGAAGAAGAATAAGAAGACGAAGAAGAAAAAAGAAAGAAGACGTAAAAAGAAGAAAAAGAAAAAAGAGAGAAATACTAACAGATAGAGACTGAAGGAGAGAGACTGAAGGAGGGAGAGAGACAGAGAGAGAGAGAGAGAGAGTGAGAGAGAGAGAGAGAAAGTAAAAGAATGGGAGGAGCAGAAGGACAGGAAAAAGGGGGGAAGAAAAGAGGTGGCGCAGGGGTTTGGGAGGAGGGGGAGTTCTTTGCAGAAGGAGGAAGGAGGGCGATATAATAGAGAGGCGGAAAGAACCGTGAGTAGAAGTGAAAAAGAGAGAAAGAGAAAGAGAGAGAAGAGGTGCCTTTGTCTCGACGCAGAGAGCCGGCAGAGAAGCCAAGAGAGCGAGGCGCTGGACTCCTTCGTGTTCCTTCGCCCCCCACCATCTTTCCTTCGAGCTCCTTCGGACTCCTCCGCGCTCCCACTCGCTTCCCATTCGCCGCTTCGGCTATCCCGGCTACGCTCGTCGTGACACCGTGCGGCCTTCGGCGGAAGATGAGAAGGAAGACGACGACGACTACGACGACTACGACGACGACGACGACGACGATGATTACGACGACTACGACGACTACGACGGTGAAGACGAAGACGACGATGACGTAGATGTAGAATGCTTGTACGAACCCCTTGAACACTTGGCCACTACCGGAAATTGACAACGAACTTCTCTCGCTTGCACTAACTACTACTACTACTACTACTACTACTACTACTACTACTACTACTACTACTACTACTACTACTATTACTATGATTATTATTACTACTGTGTAGTACTACTCGCACTTGCCGTTCGTTCGTTCTAAACAATAATTTCATTTGCACGTTCTCTATTTCTCCTCTCTCTCCCTCTCTCTCTCTATATATATATATATATATATATATATATATGTATATATATATATGTGTATCTTTTTCTCTCTTCCTCTCTTACCTCTCGTTCCCCTTTTACTCTCATCATCACGCTTTAGATTCACGAATTAACTTGAATCAGTACAAGACACTCCTCTCTCTTTCTCTCTCTTTCTCTCTCTCTCTCTCTCTCTCTATATATATATATATATATATATATATATATATATATATATCGTCGTTATGAACCACAGTATTTCGACCTCTCCCGTAGGTTTTCGTTAATCTCGTATATTTTTAAATCCTTGAATAATTCGATGAGACAAGATCGATGCTCGTGAATACCAAAAAGCCGAGGAAAGTTGGAATGAAAAGGAGATAGAAATCCTACCAAGATTTACACCCTCTCCCCATCCCCTTCAACCGAAGAAAAATATAAATTTCAAATATGCCGCGCCTCCTTCGATACAGTCGTCGTCGTCGTCGTCGTCGTCGTCGTCGTCGTCGTTATTGTTGTTGTTGTTGTTGCATTCTTCCTTTCTTTCCGTCTTTTCTTTTTTTGTTTATTATTTTTTTTCTTTTATTATTTTTCTCTTTTTCTTTTTTTTTTCTTTCTTTCTTTTTTCTCCTACGACGACCGGTCGAAAACGCATAAAAACAATATCACGAGGATTCGATTGGAATAAACGCAAGGTGGTGGTCTGTTTTAAGAAGATTTTAGGTTCTCTTCGTCGTCTCCTGGCCCTCCCGCCCTCCCTCCTCCCTACTAACCCCCGTCTACCTTTTCTCTCTCTCACTCTGGGGGCAAATGTTTTACGTGATTTCTGGTTAAGCTACGTGCAGGCTTTTGCTCGAGACATCGTAGAGAGAGAGTAGCTCGCCTTAATGGGCGCAATAAAGTGCAAATTAAATGCTGGGATCGGATCGCACGGCCGTGCCAGAGAATAAGAAAGAGAAAGAGAAGAGAGGCAGTTCGACTTCCTCCCTTTTCTCGTCGTACCAATGATGGGTCCTTTGAGGAGAACAAAGGAGACCTCGTGAAAAGAGGAATTTACAAGAATTGTTGATGTACGCGAATTTGAAGAACTTGAAGAATCTTAAATACGAGTCATTTCGTTCGCTTGAGAGATAAACAAACGGTTAATGTCGAAGAGAAATAAGGTGTACTGTCGCGCACACACACACACACATGTATATTCACATGCACATGCACATACATACATACTCCTTAACATTTTCAACTTTCTTTTCTTTCGTCTTAACGGCTTCGCTAATGGTACAGCCCAATTTACTTGAAAAGTTAGATAGCACGAGCTTTTCATATAAACGTCGTCGGTAACACGTTTTTATCGTAACGACTAGAGGGATTAACGAAAGGACAAATAAATGGGAATTATTATTAGCTAGATGAGAATTCTTTTTCTATTACTTGGATCTTTCGAAACGATAAGAAAAAAAGTTTTTTTATTATCTTTATATATATATATATATATATTTATTTATTTATTTATTTTTTTATAGAACATATATACATTAATTTTTCATAGAACTCTCCAACCTTACTGAAAACATAACAATAAACGATAAATTTAAAAATATAATGTCGTAATATATTCTCTCGAAATGTTCTTCCGACAGTCGATGGAGGGACGTGGCCCTTCGATCGCTAGCGACGCATCTGTACGCGAAGTTGGCCGAGTAATGCCGAGTTAGACCGAACTCGGTGGAGGCCCGCAGCCATGTGTTGTGGTCTGCCGTGAGTGCTTTGTGACAAGGGAGGCGCGGTGTGTCTGCGCTTTTTTTCCTCTCCGTTTATAACTCTCTCTCTCTCCTCGTTAATCGGCAAATATCGTCGATATTTTTTCTTCGCGAATGAATACGTCGTCCGATGGACGACGGCTCGAGATGAACGTGTAGCCATGAACGTGTTTCGTTAAACGAGAGTTTGAGACGACGACGACGACGACGACGACGACGACGACGACGACGACGACGACGAAGACGACGAAGACGACGTAGACGAAGGACGATCATTGAAAGATAAAGTGTGCGCGAATGTGAAAACAAAAAGAAAAAAGAATAAATCGATCCTTTCTTTAATCTCGTGAAGTTCGTCGTAGGAGATCGGTCGATCGGTTCGATCGGTCGAACGACGATAATCGAAAACAAAAAAGCAACAAAAAAAAACGGAAAGAAACAAAACAGAATCGACAGCGACGATAAAAACGTTGCTTCGATCTCTCGTCTCTGGTATTCGCGCTTGGTGCGTGTACGTGTGCGTTTTTTTTCTCGTGTCCATTGGTCGGTGTTGAGTGTGTGTAACGTGCTTATCCGTATAAATATATATATATGTATGCATGTATATATATATATATATGTATATATACATCATACATAAATCCATACATATAAATGTGTGTGTTGTATATGTATAGCTCGTTGTGCCTTGCGTGTGGGTGCGTGAATGCGTGTAACATCGTCCGTCTCGTTTCTTAGTATACGGCCATCTCTCTCTTTCTCTTCGCGTGAGTAACAACGATCGCCGGCGCACGACGACCAGCGAAGAACGAAGAGAAACGAAACGAAGCGAAGCGAAGAAAAGTGAATTGAAGGAAATAGAAGAATAGAGAAAACAAGAGAAGAGAAGAAGGACGGATAGATACGAGTAGATAGATAAAATAAGAAGGGAGTGAGAGAGAGAGAGAGAGAGGAAGAGGGAGAGAGAGAGAGAGAAAGAGAGAAAGAAGTGATTGGATATATATCTACTTCGAAAGAAGACAAGGATATATGTATGCGTGTGTATTACGGTGAGTCAAAATAAAATAAAATAAAAAAAAAAAAGAAAGAAAGAAAAAAGGAAAATAAAGGAAAGGATAGGAAGGAAGGTGGGAGGGAAAAATAGATAGATAGATAGATAGACAGATAGATAGAGTCGCAGGGGTGGCTCGTCGTGCGTGTGCATAAGCGTTATAGATTGTGTAGATGGATGGATGGGATAGGATAGGATGGGATGGGATGGGATGGATGGGGGCGCGCGCGCGCGCGCGCGTTCGCTTTTCTCCGTAGCCGCGTGTGTTCGTAAATCGAACGAGCCGAGCTCCAAGCGAGCGCCAGCCGCCGGAGGAACGAAAAACGTAACCGTTCCTCCTCCTCCTCCTCTTTCTCTTCCACCACCTCCTCCTCCTCCTCCTCCTCCTTCTCTTCTACATGTTAACTTTTTGAATGTGTGTACGCTTGCATGTGAGTGTCACATATAAAGAAAGAGAGAGAGATCAACGAAATGGTCTCTTTTTTCTTTTCTTTTTTTTTTTCATTTTTTTTTCTTTTTTTTTTTCGAAGAAGAAGAAAATAAAGTATATCATTCTTTCGTAATGCGAATTCGAATTATAAAAGGGATTCAATCAAATGGATTTCATATACGATTATGGATAATTTAAAATGGATTATATAGATACATATATATATATATATATATATTATATATGATTCTAAGGTTTAGGCGAGTATATAGGTGATGATTGGGGAGGTTTTAATGGCGGTGGTTAGTAGTGGCGGCGGTGATGGAGTGGGAGGGAACTAGGGAGTGCTAAAGGTGTACGACTATCGCGTCGAAAGACGTATGTATATATTTACATCCTCACGGAAGTGTACGATTCGCATGTAACTTCTTTCTCACTTATTCTTTTTCTATCTGTCTCTCTTTTCTCTCTCTCTCTCTCTCTCTAGAGGAGTGAGAGAGAGAGAGAGAGAGAGAGAGAGAGAGAGAGAGAGAGAGAGAGAGAGAGAGAGAGAGAGAGATATGATGGTTTATAATGTGGCGACGATTCTGTTCGGGAGAAGTCGGTAAAGATCGAGTGAGATGAATGATACTACTGTTTGTATCTCTGTCTGTTTCCTCTCTATGTATCCTTTGACGCTACGAAGAGAGTGTACCCGCGAGAGAGAGATAGAGACAGGTGTCTTCCACCTTAGTTGGTATTACATCGTTCGAACGAGTCGTCGATATTTTCGAAAGATAACTTTCCGGATGTAAAAGCTGCGAGAAAGAGAAAGATATATATATATATATATACACGCACACGTTACATACAGAAAGAGTACGTTCGTACGTTGCGTGTACAGAGAGAAAGAGAGAACTATCGTCTTTTTATTTCTTGCTTGATGAAGAAAGATAGAGATACATCTCTTCTCTTTTTTCGCGGGTCCTGCCTGTTCTCTGGCACACGAGAACATCATGGTAAGCCACGTATAAAATACACATTCGGTTTAGTATCTCTCTCTCTCTCTCTCTCTCTCTCTCTCTCTCTTTCTTTCTTTCTTTCTCTCTTTCTCTCTTATGTATAGAAGTAACACATTCTCTCGTGCGTGCTTTATCTTTCGTGCGCACACTCCGTTCGCTCTATGATGTCTGTCTGTCCTACTGTGTATGTATGTGTATATGTATATATGTATATATATATATATATGTACGTATCCATCTACATGTATATTCTTACTTACACCTGTAAGAATCGCGCCCGGCAAGAGTCGCGCGCGCATATACACATAATGTATATATATATATATATATATATATATACGCTCTACAGTTACGGACACGTAAAATGCTATATCGTACGCGCATGTTCTCTCTCTCTCTCTCTCTCTCTCTCTCTGTCTCTCTCACACACACACACACACACTCTCTCTCTTTCGTTCTCGTCTATCTTGACTTGGAGTATTATTTTTAAATGGACGCTCGGGTAATTATGTGTCGTGTTCAAAGGCCATATACTCTCTCTCTTTCTCTTTCTCTTTCTCTATTTCTCTCTCTTCTTTCTCTTTCTCTCTTTCTCTTTCTCTCTCATGGGACGAGCGTTACGATAAGGAATGGAAGTGCCTCGAGCGTTTTACCTCTACTATACTCGAAGATAATTTACCGAGCTCGATTATGTTCCTAATCGGTTTTTCTATGCGAAGCTAGTTTCGTTCCTTCCAAGGAGAGCTAATCGATTTTCTTCCGATCATTTATTTCGAATAAATTTCGATACGCATAAACGTCTTGTACGATGCACGTTACTTAATTATTCGTATAGATTCCTGTCGATTTTTATTTCTTTCTTTCCTTTTTTCCTTTCCATCGCCCACCCCTCATCTCCCTATTTCTTTTTATCGAGTAAAAGTGTACTTTTGCATTGTCATTGTCATTGGCGTTGTCGTTACGAGAGGCACGACTATTTTTGATACATATAATTCGTTTATTTTGAACTTTGAACGGGTATTATCGATACGTAATCGCAAACAAAAAGAAAAAGAAAAGAAACAACAGCAGGCGGTTCTCCGCAATATAAAAGAAGCGATGTTTCTTAGTTTCTTTTTTTTTTCTTTTTTCCTTTTTTTTCTTTCTTTTTTTTTTTCCTTCCTTTTCTTCTTTTTTTTCTTTAAGAAAAAAAAAAAAAATGCCTTTATTATCTTTGTTGTTGCTAAGTTGTAAAACGAGTCGATGTTATGTACAAATGAGTAAAGTGTTTTTCTCTTTCTTATTTTTTTTCCTTTTTCTTATTATTTTTTCTTTTTTTTTTCTTCTTTTTTTTTCCTCTTTCTTATTATTTTTTCTTTTTCTTTTTTTTTTTTTCTCCTTTTTTTTCCT
This sequence comes from Vespa mandarinia, assembly GCF_050613455.1. Classification (NCBI taxonomy): domain Eukaryota; kingdom Metazoa; phylum Arthropoda; class Insecta; order Hymenoptera; family Vespidae; genus Vespa; species Vespa mandarinia. The sequence continues at coordinate 3,734,044 of NC_140816.1, read as the reverse complement.
TTTCATTTTTCCTTATTTTCTTTTCTCCTTCCTCTTCGCAATAACGAAAGAACGTCGTTCAATTTTGAAAGTAAATCGAAGAGGACCATAAATTCTTGAGAATGAAGAAAAATAATCGTAGATAAACATATCGATAACGTTTTCTAGGTTGTTAGTGTATGTACACAATGTATGTATGTACACAAATAATTTTATAATTGCATATCGATATGTCGATATATTGATATACGTTTCGAATTTATGTATTTATTATCGTCCAGTCCAGATGATCGATTGTATTTTTCCCTTGTCTCTCGCTCTTTCTCTTTCTCTCAAAGATCTCCTTTTTTCCCCTCCTCATTTTTATCATAATAAAAAGCATGCGCCAGGTAGCTCGAAAGCACGATCTATCACAGTGTCCGTCCAAGTTTCTTCTCTTCGTTCGGGTACGTCACGTTGACCATGAAAATCCCAACACACAACGACGTGAGAAGAGCCCCATCCTTTTCCTCTATGTCCTCTATGTCCTTGTCCTCGATGTTTCTTCTCATTTTATTGAATTTGCCGCGAGATTTACAAGGTGATTGCTTGCGACGTAAAAAATAACATTTTCCAGACCCCGTCGCGCATAGTCTTTAATTTACGATCGCATAACTTTATAATAATATATATACCTCTATCGACGATCGATGTTATGTAAACAACAACAGTAAACAACAACGATGAACAATAATAAAAATTAAACGAACAATTCTGGAAATTGTTTCATTTTACAAGCGATCTCGTTTTGTGGTTTTTTTTTTCTCTTCTCTCCTCCTTTCTTTTCTTTTTCTTTTTTTTTCTTTTTTTTAAATATATCAAAAAAATAAAAAGAAGAAATAAACAATTTATTTGTTTTCTTTTCCCTGATCCACGTGGTGGTGGACGGGGCCAGTGACGATAGAATTCAAAAGTCGCGCTATTGAAAAGCCAATTAAAAAGAATGTGCAGGGAAAGAGCTCTACTGATGGTTGTGCGGTCGCGGTGATGGTGGTAGCGGTGTTGGTGGTGTAGGGTGCGGTGCAGAGGGTGGAGGAGGGGGAGGATGGGAGAAATCCCGCACGAGATATAAAACGATGCGCAGAAGGGTCGTATACGCACTCGCACGCTTGTGGTCCTCGCGAGCAGCTGCTCTTTTACCTTTCTTTCTTTCTTTCTTCTTCTTCTTTTTTCTCTTTTTTCTTTCTTTCTTTTTTTTCTCTTTTTTTTTTTTCCCCTCTCTCTTTTTTACTTTTCTCGCCGGTGCAATGGGAACTCAACTTCGGAGCAGCGTAACAAAAGGTATTAAAACCGTAACAGTTTAAAAAGAAAAAATAGACGATATATAGGATCGGCTCAAACGAAAGGTGTTATATCGAATCATAGTCGACAAAAGTCGTGTCGAGTCGTATTCGACGAAGAATTAGAGATTTCATTTTTTTTTTCTCTCTACTTCTTTCTTTCTTATTTCTTATTTCTTCCTTTTTTTTTTCTTTTTTTTTTTCTCTGAATACAACAAAGCAAGTACATAATATTTTTTAAATCTAATACGTGTTGTTACTACTTATAGTAGAAAATAAACAGTTGATTTTTTCCATTCTTCGCGTCTTTTGATTATTATCATTCGAATATATATATATATATATATATATAGAGAGAGAGAGAGAGAGAGAGAGATATGGGTCCACCTGGAGCGATTTAATGAAAGTTTTGCGAATGTTCCGAATCGACGCTTTCCGACTCATTCGAACCTCTCGCGAGACCGAGGAGAAGGAAAAAAAAAATGAAGAAGAAGAAGAGTGGAAAGGGGTCCCCCTGGAGAAGCTTTCCGAAGTTCGTTCGGCGTTAGCCGCCTTCGTTTTTTCATTAAACTAAGTGACTTCCTCCCGTTCGTCGATACACCCCGGCAATCCCTTTAAGTGCTTGATTCGATTCGCTCTTCCATGTCCTCTCTCTCTCTCCCTCCCTCCCTCTCTCTCTTTCCTTCTCTCTCTCTCTCTCTCTCTCTCTCTCTCTCTCTCTCTCTCTCTCTCTCTTTCTCTCTCTCTTTTTCGCTCTCTCACTGTATTTTTTTTTCTATCTATGTCTGTCTCTCTCACGTTTCACCTCGTGGAAAAACGAAGACGATGGTACGACGTGAAAACGATTTTGAACGATGTTCGTATTGGCAGGTCGACCTTCGTTTCCTCTTCCCTCCCTCTCTATCCCTTTCTCTCTCTCTCCCTCTCTCTCTCTCCGTCTCTCTCTCCCTTTCTCTCTTTCTCTCTCTATCTCTATCTCTTTCTCTTTTTCTCTCTCTATTCAAATCCATGAGGACACTAAGACGGTAATTTATTCAAGATGATTTCATTTATTTTGTCAGTTATTTCGAATTTCTATCGAGAATATTTTTGATTCCATCATTATATCAAATTACATTTTCTTCTTCTTCTTCCATTTCTTTTTCTATTTTTTTCTTTCGTCAAATAAATGTTCTATCATCTGCAATCTTTCAATTTGATATAAATCACGTTTATGTGATCAAAATTGTAATAATAATAATAATAATAATAATAATAATAATAATAATAATAATAATAATAATAATAATAATAATAAATGAATCGTTTCTCAAAAGTGTCGAATAGAGAAGAAATATGAATGGCTTCGTCACATTGATGACATATCATTTTGGGGGGGTGGGTGGGGAGAGGGTGGATGATAATGATAAAAAGTAAAGAAAGAAAGAAAGGAAGGAAGGGAAAAAAAAGAAAGAAAAGAAGAAAGAAAGAGATAAAGAGATAAAGAAAAGAAAAGAAAAGAAAACTCGATTTCGTAACGTTGCCTCGTACAATGCAATCGCTCGATCGACGTTCACGGTGTCAGCGCCGGCGTAAAGATCATCGAGATACTCTCCCTCCTCCCTCCTTCCCTTCCCCTTCTCTCCTTCTCTCATCCCTTACCACCCTCATCTTCTTTCCTCTCCTCTCTTATTTCTTTTCTCTCTTTTTTTCTCTGTCTCTCTCTCTCTCTCTCTCTCTCTCTCTCTCTCTCTCTCTCTCTCTCTCTCTCTATCTATCTCTCTCTCTCTGTCTCTCTCTCTCTTTCTCTTGCTCCTTCCTTCTTTCAAGTGTACAGAAACGATGAGAAGAAGAGCGTGTTAAAGCTAGTCGCCGTGAAACACGCCTCGTCGTCATAAGGGGGACAGAGAGAAAGAATGGAACAGACAAAGAGATAGAGAGAGTGAGAGAGAGAGAGAAGGCCCTCGAGGTATATAAACGCAGGAACGTGGTGCATCGCGACAGGATCGTAAGTTTATCTCTCAACGAGCTACGGAAAGAGCTAATGGCGAGGTGGAACGACGACGTTGAGCTGCCGCATCGACGTGTACGTCGATGGAAGTGGCAGGATTAAAAAGATAAAAAGAAAAGGAATAAGGTGGGGGGAGGGGAAAGGAAAGGAAAAAAGATAGGAGGAGGATAGAGAGAGAAAGAGAGAGAGAGAAAGAGAAAGGAGGGAAGCAATAAACGTATCGCCTTATTAAACACACTCATGCACACACATTTGCGCGTGCGAAAATACATTGTATATCTATAATATGTATACACATATGTGTCGGGTTATATTATATGCAAGAATTAATTAGTTTCATTTCGATTCATATTCGTAATTGAATTAAAATCACGTTATTAAAATATTATTTAAGTTCGGAAAAAAATTGTTAATTAATTAATTAATTAGTTAATTAAATTTCGACGAAGAATAAATAATATTATTATACTTTGTATACTTATTGTATTTAAACAAATTTAGGAATTTTTCCTATCATCTGTTTATCTGTCAATAGTTTGATTTTTGTGACTGCTCGCGCTTGCGTATAATTTTGGAATTTTTCATATTTATTTATTATTAATCAATTAGAACGTTTTATTAATGTATTTATAATTTAATTTAATTTAATTTAATTTATTAAATATTTATGTGAATAACGTTGGTATAAAAATTTAATATAAAAAAAAATTAGTAAAAAAGAAAAAAAAAAAGAAAGAAAGAAAAAAAGAAAAAGAA
>NC_140816.1:3717500-3720000 GCF_050613455.1 Vespa mandarinia | reverse complement strand
GAAATTATATCAAATTCAATTCGGTGCTTTCCTCATTTTTTTTTTCCCCCTATTTTTTCTTCCCCTTTTTCTTCTCCTTTTTTTTTCTCTCTCTCTTTCTCGTCTATTTTTTACCCTTGGATTGATCGATACTTGAAATGGAAACGTTTTTACCTTAGCGCACGAGATTCTTTTTCTTTTCTATTATTTTTGTTTTCTTTTTCTCATTCCCTTACTTTTTCCTCTTTTTCTTTTACGTGTTATCGTCGTCGATAAAATCACGAATGCGATCGTAACTCCAACACGTTATTCTAATTTCATGGAAATAGGAAAGCCATTTGATTTTATTAAGACGATATACTCGACTAATAAATTAGACTTTGAACAAGTTTTCATTCATCTTTTCTTTTCTTTTTTTTTTCCTTTTTTTTTTTTTTCCATGTAAATCATCTTTTTTTTCTTTTTTTTTTTTCATGTAGATCATCTTTTTTTTTTTTTTTTTTATGTAAATCATCCTTTTAAGTTCTCTCCCTTTCTCTCTCTTTCTTCTTTCTTTTCTTTCTTTCTTTCTTTCTTTTCTTTCTTTCTTTCTTTCTTTCTTTCTTTCTTTCTTTCTTTCTTTCTTTCTTTCTTTCTTTCTTTCTTTCTTTCTTTCTTTCTTTCTTTCTTTCTTCCTGTTGTTGAAAGATAATCAAGAAGAATACAACGAACGGTTATCGAGCCGTCTGTTTCTTATCCGGCACACGCAAGGCAAATATGCTTATGATTATCCACCTCCGATATACAATAATCATGCTTTGCTATGGATAAAAGTGTCGTGTAAAGTTTTCGTATTTAATCAAAATTATGAGAAGTTATTCATCAAAGTGTGTGAGGAAAAGGAATGAATGGGGAAAAAAGGAAAGAGAAACAAAGATGGAGGATCAGCAGGAGGAGAAATATATTTGAATACGTCATGTTGATTTCATTTCTTATTTACGATTACTTTTAGATGAAACTTTTAAGAACTCATTGAAAACTTTCAGAGTGGTAAGAGAGACAGAGAGAGAGAGAGAGAGAGAGAGAGAAGGAGAGAGAGAGAAAAAGATAAAGATAAAGATAAAATGAAAGAAAGAAAAGAGACAGAAAAGAGGCGTCTACAATCTTATTTTTTGTTTCACAATGTCATCTCTCTCTCTCTCTCTCTCTCTCTCTCTCTCTCTCTCTCTCTCTGTGTTTGTGTATCTCTTTCTTTTCTCTTAATCTCTATCTGTCTATCTTTCTTTCTCTTTCGACAGTCCATCGTTCCCGTCGACACCCCCGCTGGCACCTTTCGATCCCTCTCTCAAAGCTCGGGCCAAGGCTCGAACCAGTGACCGCGGCTTCTCGAGCATGAAGCATCGAGAGGAGCATAGAAGTAGCAGCGAACGTTTTCTCCTAATTCAATTTGAAAAGCTTTCTGGAGCGCGTCCAAAAGACGACATCCCGTATTCATGCCGGCGGGAATGGCACTCGTAACTCATAGCGGTACAGTCACGATTCCCCAACAGAGTTGAACAAAAGAGAGAGAGAGAGAGAGAGAGAGAGAGAGAGAGAGAGAGAGAGAGAGAGAGAGGGAGAGAGGGAGAAAGATATCCTTGGACCCTTAGAATTGTACAATCACTGTCATCCTTTTTGAAGGATATCATTTCGAAAAAGATTAAATTGACTCTCTCCTCTGTCGAATTTACCATCGATTTCTTTCTTCAATGTTTTTTTCTTTCTTTCTTTTTTTTCCTTCTTTTTTTTTTTTTTTTTTTTTTCTTTTTTTTTTTTTTTTTCGAAAATAGGGAGAAGTGAGGAATTTTTTTCTCAAGCTTAATATACACTTTATTTGTCATATATACATATTCATATAATATGTCGTATTATATATGTAAATTATAAAATATACATATACATACGAACGTAACATATATAGTTACGTATAGTATAATACAATATACATGTTCGCGGATTTTATGTATACGCGTTGTTACCTTCCCGAGTATGAAATGTGCAAAGAAAAGAAAACGAAAGGGAAAAGAAAAGGAAAGAAAAAAATAAATAAATAATAAAAGAAATATTTTAAACGATTATCGTGTATGATGATGTCGAGAGAGGTTGGATGGTGGACGAGGGGGGTCGTAGCGATGGTTATTTGACTTTACGATGATCTTGCTTGGGAGGACCCTGCGAAAGTTACGTTTACATTTTTTTTTTTTTTTTTTTTTTTTTTTTTTTTTTTTTTTTTTTTTAATGGAATCCCTATATTCTCTTCATTAAATATTCACATAAAAATATTTTCAATGCTATTTCTACCTATATATGTATTTTACAATAGGACATTTTTGACTCATTTAAGCGTCAAATTTGACCTGTCCCAAGGATTAACATTTGATCAATATATCCCGCTGAAAAGATGATAGATTATCTATCTTTGTTAGACGATAAAACAATTATATTAGCCAATATATAAATAGAAACTGTATAAATGTATTTTGAATAACAGAAAATACATAGA
>NC_140816.1:3705000-3712500 GCF_050613455.1 Vespa mandarinia | reverse complement strand
TTTCTCGATATGCTTCTAAATCTCTAATCATAAAGGATCGAATTAATTAATATTTATAGAGAGATATCGTTGTAAAAAATTAAATTGAAATAAAATACATTGGAGAAACTATCGATCGTATATATATATATATATATGTATATATGTATACCACTCACGTTATTTAAGCGAGTCATCATAATCCGATTGGATAGCAAATTCTTCGAAAGAGAATCTCCGTAGCGAAGTGCCGTGTAAATATTATACAAACGTCTTTTCGACCGCTCCGGGGGTCTTTTAGAGTTTATCCTCTTCTTCGTTTCTCAGGATCTTCTTATACCTGAGGTGCTGTTAGCGTGTGCATAAATGCATTTGCTCATATCCCAAAGTAATCCTCTTCGTTCTTCAGTCATTTCTATGATGGGGCATACAAAGCTTAGAAACAGTCGTCTCGTACTTGTGTCGTTTCATAACCATCTCTCTCTCTCTATCTATCTATCTATCTATCTATCTATCTATCTATCTATCTATCTATCTATCTATCTCTATCCATCTCTTTTTTGTCTATTCCGTCGTAAATCTCATACTTGCATTTTTTCTGTCTCCTCTCTCTCTTTTTCTCTCTCTTTTGTCTCTCTCTCTTTCTCTCTCTCTCTCTCTCTCTCTCTCTTTTTCTCTCTTTATGAGAACGTACGACTACTAACTACCTTTACGAAATTATACGTAATAACGTGATGCATATTTTATGCGTCACAGCACGTAAACCGAATTATGGAATTTTCCGAGGAGAAAATTTTGTAAAACGACAAACCTGCGTGTATGCGTATGTATCTGCATTTTTTTTTCTTCGTATGTGTTTATGCACGCGCTCGCGCGTGTATATATATATATATATATATATATATATATATATATATATATAACGTAGCATACTTTTACGAGCTACTTGTAACGCGTTTGCGTTATTATTTTTCAGACAGAGCTTTGGCCGAGGGAACACTTCGGCGAGACGACTTTCCAGTGGAAGGACATGTTTTCTTTATGGTACGTTTAGATACTACTATTACTATTACTATTATTACTACTACTACTACTACTACTACTACTATTACTACCGGAATACTACTATCGATTTTTATATACTTCCTTTTTTTTATTGTTTCTATTTTCTTTTGGTTTAAAGCTCATCTTTTGAAATTTAGTTGGTGGAAAATATTAATAAGACAAGGAGGAGAAGGGGTGGGAGGAAGGGAAAAAGTGGATTCCATATCCTCGAAATGTTTTATTATTAAGACTCTTGTCTTGTTGCGTTTTGTCTTTTTTATTTATTTTTTTCTTCTTTCCTATATATATATATGTATATATATAAATACCTACGTCCAATCGTGGATTAATTTAAGTAATTACTTACGTACGTAGAAACATACGTACATATATAAATGTTAGTTGCAAGTTAAAGAGATTAGAAATTCCTTCGGAACTAGATAGAGAAAAAGGAAATTCACGTTTTTTCATGAGGAAGAAGCAAGATGTCTCTTTTCTTCGAGCAAAGGAGAATTTCTTTCGGTTCGCGGACCAATAGACAACGCGGTCGAGTCAAGGAGTCAGCTGCCTATTAGGGAAACGAAGAGATTCCTGAGTGGCTCGTTGTAATACTCTCCTCTGTCCTTGCTCCTTCCATCTCTCTCTCACTCTTTTACTTTTTTCCCCTCTTGTTTGCTTGCATGCATACACACGAACGAGCAAGGGGTAAAAGAAAGATAGAGAAAGATAAAGAGTGAAAGAGAGGGAGAGAGAGGGAAGGAGAAAAAAGAAAGAGAGAGAGAGAGAGAGAGAGAGAGAGAGAGACTCAGGTACCCTTCACCGTTCACGAACAGGAGGCTGAGCATACTCGAAAAACAGCATTAGTGTTTCGCGACGAAGAGACAGAAAGCCTGTGCACGTATATATAGCATCACCTTTGTATAAAGACTAGATCATGCATAGAAAATAGAAACGATTCTCTTTACATACATATGTATAGTACGTACATAGAGATTCTTATATTATTGTGCTTGGCACGTGCTTATTACGAGATAACCACTTCATCGGGAGGAGATTATCGTTTGATTTTCCTTATCGACGAGGGACTTGTTTTTTTTTTCCTTCTACTTTTTCTTCTTCTTCCTTTTCTTCTTTTTTATTGTTTCATTACTAATAAACTTTATATCTGAGAATAACGTTGAAGTTGAATAATTTATTATTAAGAGAGATGTACGTATACATATACGTGTTTACTATATGGAATATCTAATTTGTTTGTTCTTGATAAACTGTATGATATCTAATGGGATAATATTACGAGTTAGAAGATTCTTGAAATTTTACGATCGTAAAGTGTATGTATATTTATTTGTTTGAAATGATTTTAGGAGTTTACGTTCAGTGATTATGAAAGGAAACTTTTGATAAGGAGTTAATAGTACGGGAAAAAAAAAGAAAATGTCCTAATCAAAACCATATGATCGAATTAAATTAATTTTGCTCGTTGTAATGTCCGCAATTTTTAAGATGGTTTTTTTCTTTTTTTTATTAAAAATTTATTTATATTAATATATATATATATATTTATAATTTAAATATTTATTTGTATAAACGTTTATATATATTGTATACATTTGTAAACATTCGTATACATTTATATATATATATATATATATATATATAATTTATGTATATAATTGTTGGTATAAGAAAATACACATCGAATTCAGTAGAAAAAAAAAAAAAAAAAAAAAAAATAAAAAAAGAAAAAAAACAACAATAATGAATTGGTGATTCCCAACTTCGTACATTAATAATTACGATAATAACGAGTATACTACGTGGACGATCCTAAAAATATCTCTATAGATCCAATTACACTAATGAAAGTTCGAATTAAGAATCATTGAAGGAAATTATAATGGAATTGATAATGTTTCGTCGATGAAAACCAATATTTTTATTGAATGTCGAAGAAGAAAAAGAATCATTATCTTTACATTTGAGTAAGTGGAATAAAGAAAGGATACGCGGCAGGTTCTTTTACTTAATCATTGTCATTATCAATGACATTGGACAACGAAGAGAAAGACAGAGAGAGAGAAAGACACTGTGATAGAGAGAGAGAGAGAGAGAGAGAGAGAGAGAGAGAGAGAGAGAGAGAGAGAGAGAGAGAGAGAGAGAGAGAGAGGAATAGGCTGAAAAGAACAGATTGTATTTTCCGACGGAAGCTTCTCCAGTTTCGATGGGAGGTGGAGGATCGATTTATTTGCCGAGGAAAGTCGTTATATATCGTGTCTGGGTTGTTTGGTCTGGCTGGTCGAGCTCTCTCGGTGGGTTGTTCCCTAACGTAGGTCGTTCACGACGAAAGGATCGTGTTACGATAAAGAACCGTTCTGTTTTCCTCACCCTACTTCTCTTTCCTCCTACTACTTTCTTTTTCCAAGTTGTTTCTTACTCTCGTTTCTTTGCTCTGTACGCTTTTCGTATCCTTCGTTGGAAATTCAAGTCGGCGATCGTCCTTGCGGTCTCTCTCTCTCTCTCTCTCTCTCTCTCTCTCTCTGTCTTTCTCTCATTCATTCTCTCTTTGTCTATTTGTCTGTATTTCTCTCTTTATCTCTCTCTCTCTCTCTCTCTCTCTCTCTCTCTCTCTCTCTTTCTGTCATTGCACGGTCTTTGCTCGTTCATAGCATAGAGAGTTCTCGTGACCAGATTTCTCTTCGTTATTTCTTTTAACTTAGCAAAGATAGCTTTGTTTGATCAACTCATTGAAAATTCTTAGGCGAAAGCAAACTATATCTATATTGAGCGAGTGATATCCTCAAAGATCATATATATATATATATATATATATATATATATATATATATATATATATAATTTCCTGACCTATTTTTATTATACGGGATGGACGGATTAAAATTAATCTTACGTTGTACAAAAGAAAAAAAGAAAAGAAAAAAAAAAGATCGAAGAAAAAAAAATACAAAGAAATTATTATTTTTCGAGACCTTCCTTTTTTAGGCCCTTGTGGTTTTACAGCCCTCTCCCTCTCCCCCCCTGTATAATAATAATAGGCTTGTGTAGTCGATACGATCCGAAAAAGAAGAAAGAAAAAAAAAAAAAGAAAATAAAGAGTAACCAGAGAAATAAAAAGAAATCAGCCCGAGATGTTTCGGGATAATGAGTGTAATTGAATTTTTGAAATCACTTAGAGGTTACTTTTGATGATGGGGAGGAGGGCGGGGATGATCGTGCTTGTACTTCCTTTTTCTTTTTCTATTTTTTTTTTTTTTTCCTTTCTCTCTCTGTCTCTCCCTCTTTCCTTTTTCTCTTTCAACGAATAAATGGCGAATAAAAGTTTGATAGAAATAGGAAGAAGAAAAGGTAACGTTTTTCAAAATGGCTGATGGCTACCTCATTCACGCACACCAGTTGTAGAGGTAGAGAGGAGAACCGACTGATCGATAGCGCGGTGACAGTACTACCCCCACTCTCTCCTTTTTCTCGTCTATCTCTATCTCTCTCTCCCTCCCTCCCTCCCTCTCTCCCACTCTCTCTGTCTCTCTCTCTCTCCTCTCTATCTCTCACTATCTCTCACTCTCTCTCTTTTTCTCTTTTGGGATTACCTCGGACGATTTCAAAATTGGAATTCGCCTTGATACCTTCTCGAGCGAACTACCCTTAACGTTTATCGACTTTTCTTCGCTTTTACACAATGCTTTTGAAGTTGTACGCCCGCCTTACAAGAGTCACTTTTGTTTTAATCGAATTGACTCTGTCATCGTAATCTCTTTTTAATTCTCTCTTTCAAAGATAGTTACGCGAATGGAAAGGGTGAAGGTTAAAAATAGAGAAATGATTCGTTTGCTTTGTTTTCTATATTGTAACAAAAAAGAATAAGAAAAAAAAAAAGGAAGAAATAAACAAAAGAAAAGGAAGAAAAGAAAAGAAAAGGGAAGTAAGGAAGGAAGAACAAATGGATAGAAAATAGTATAAGTACATATTTGAGAATATATTTTTACTATTTTCTATTCTCTAGTTTCTTGGTTAGATATGTGTGTCTATACGTATGGTAAATAATTAATATGTTCGCGTGAACAAACGTGAAAATCTTCGTACGAGCTTAGATATTTTCAGTAACTTATAGGTTGCATATGTGCTTTCTTTCTGTATGCGCGTGTACCTCTATGTATATATGTATGTGCGTGATTGTGTGTGTATGTAAACCAAGTATTTCCAGGTTATTTTAGATGAAATAACTTTTTATAGAATGAACTCTGAATAATCGAGTAGATATAAGTTGAAATTAAGTGTGATGATATACGAAGTACATTGATTATTCCAAATAAAGAATGTTATCTATGTTCTAATTAAAAATACAAGTAACATAACAAGCTTTTTTAAAGAGAATCTTTTCAAATATTTTTTCTTCTCTCCCATTCTTTTTTTCTTTCTTTCTTTTTGTTTTTAAAAAATAAGATACATGAATATATTTTGTAAATATACTTTCGTGCATTATATAAATATATTCTTTTAAGTGTATAGAAAAAATAAAAATAGATCTATAAAGAGCTTCAATTATTAATAATTAAAAATTATTAATGAGTATAAATTATTTTTAAATCGTACGATGAGAAACAATATTGTGTTACGATTTCAATAATTTCAACGTTAACAAAGTTTTAGAATAGTGAATCGATGAATGATGCTGATGGAAAAGTCGCTCAAAATAAAACTTTTTCTTTCTCTCTCTCTCTCTCACTCTTACTCTCTTTTTCTTTCTTTCTTTCTTTCTCTATTTATCTCTTTCTATTTCTCTTCAATCTTCGACGAAGTGATAGAGGAAAATTCGGAGTCAGTGTCGGCACGTTTCGTGCCGTACTATAACTCGACTCAATTACCGTGATTATCGCGGGCACGGACGCATATACACACACAATCACACACACAATCACACACACAATCATACACATACACACATACACACACACGTTCTGACGCGATGGAGGTACATGGCAATATTCGATCGAACCACTTGGAGGAGTTTTAATCGAAAATTATTCTCCGTTAAAGGTTCACCGAGAGAGAAAGAGAGAAAGAGAGATCGATAGATAGATAGATAGATAGATAGGTAGATAGATAGGTAGATAGATAGATAGATAGATAGATAGAAAGGAAGGAGGTATGGAGGTGGTGGTAGTGATGTAGTTAGGGGGTGGGGAGGCCTGAGCGATGCACCGTGAAAAATCAATTTGTCGACGAATCGTTCCGCGCTTCTACTTTCCGCTTGTTTTTACACGGACTTTTTTTCTATCTTTTTTCATTTTTTTTTTTTTTCTTTTTTTTTCCTTCGACCGATTATCGAGCCATCGAGAATTATCGATTAACGCGCAAGTTGTCTGCTCTCTTCAGATAGTTTTTATTTATTTATTCTCTTTCCTGGATTAGATAATGTTCATCCATTTTTGTAATGTGTGTGACTACGTCAGGGTTGAATATCGATCGATTAATTTATAGATTTAATCAACGAGTATTATCGATTGGCGTGTGTATTTTCGAGATATTTGTTTATTTTCTTTTACTTTCTTTCTTTTTTTTTTTTTTCTTTTTTTCTTTTTTATTACTAGGCGATGTCTCTACATTATTGCGATATGTATATTTACGTCAGGGTTGAGAATCGATTGATTAATTTATCGTTTTAATCATCCGTAATTATCGATTAATGTGTATTTCTTAGATATTTACTCATTTCTTTTATTCTTTTCTTTTCCTTTTCTTTTTTCTCTTTTTCCTTTTTTATTTGATTAGGTGAAGTCTATTCATATTTTATAAAATGTATCTATATGTACGTCAGGTTTGAGAATTAATCGATTAATTTATCGATTAACGTTTATTTTCGAGATACTATTTTTCTTCTTCTTCTTCTTCTTCTTCTTCTTGTTTTTATTTGATTAGGTGAAGTCTGTCTATTTTGTCTTCTATGTTTTTGAAGTCTGTCTATGTTTCTCTTTTTCTTTTACTTTTCTTTTTTTTTTTTTTTTTAATACGTACAAAACGTACGTTAGAGTACGAGCATCGATCGATAAATTTATCAATTTAACAGTCTGGTAATGTCGATTAATGTGTATTTACAAGATATTTTTCTTTTATTTGAGTAGGTGATGTCTATCTACTTTTATTATTTTGTATGTATGTATGTATATATATATATATATATATATATATATGTATATATATATACACTTACATACACATATTAGTCAGGGTTGAATATCGATCGATGAATTTATCGATATTATCACAAAGAAAACCGAGAAGTATCGATTCTTATGTACTTTCGAGATACATTTTTCTCTCTGTCTCTCTCTCTCTCTCTCTCACTCTCACTCTTTATCTCTCTCTCTTTTTTCAAGACCACATGATGCTCTCTTCATTTCCGTAATACGCGTTTCAGTGACGGACGTATCATTCGAAACACCCTCGTTTCGTTTGGCC
>NC_140816.1:3695000-3700000 GCF_050613455.1 Vespa mandarinia | reverse complement strand
AGACGATTTTAAAAATCGATTATACCTTTTCGCTGCTGCTTCTAAGATTAAATTAATTTTTCTTTTACTTCTTTGCATCCTAGTAATTTCAGATTCATCGATATTATATATTATATATAATCTAAAGTTTCTAAGCTGCAAGAAAATATATTATATATTGAATTATATATTTATATATATGTGTATCGTTCAATGAACGATGATTATTATATAAAGATTTTTTTTAAACAATACGATATAAATTTTGTTTTGAAGAAAATTGAGGTTAGTATATATAATTCCTTTTAGAAAAAGGGAAAATTTTTTTCCCATATGTATAAAAGAGGAGGCATGACGTATTGCCCTTAATCGTGAGTGATCGACTTTCCTCATTGGGAGGAACGATTAATGAGTAGGTGGAACGAGAAGGATGAGGAGGAGATTGAGGAAGGAGGGTATCGCTTCTCTCCTCCTCGTCTTTACTTCTCTTCGCCGCGACATTCTCGTGATCTAATTTCTCGTCTCGCATTCTCTATCTCTATCCTTCTGTAACCTCCCATTCTTCTTCCCCCCCCCGTGCTCGCCCTCTCGGCCATCTCTTTCAGTCTGTCTCTGTCTATCTCTTTTCAGCACCTTGTCTCTTTAGTATTGGAACCACGACGAGCACTCGGCTTCTAAAAGTTTTAAGGGATAGGCATGGCGAACAAGAAACTCACTATGACGTAGGGTAGAGACGAAGAAGAGAGGTAGTGAAAGAGAAATTAAAGTGGAACGGGTAGAGAAGGATAAGGGTGAATGAGAAAGAGAAATGGAGAGAAGAGAGAAGGGAAGAGAGAGAGAGAGAGAGAGAAATAAGCAAACACGATGGTGTGCACAATAGAGTCAATACATAGAAAGACCCAAGAGTATCTCTCTCTCTCTCTCTCTCTCTCTCTCTCTCTCTCTCTTTCTCTTTCTCTCTCTCTCGCTTTTTCTCTATCTTTTTCTCTCTGTCTCTTTCTTTTTTTCTTTTTCTCTTTCTTTCTCTTTCCATTTCATTGGTGTCGAGACTTGGAAAAAAGTCAGGTAGATATCTATCCCACGTTGTTGTTGTTAGCTGGTGGTTTCTTTGCTTCATAAAAGACTGAAACGATGGAAGAAGATGAAATTTG
The DNA here is from genome assembly GCF_050613455.1 of Vespa mandarinia. NCBI lineage: Eukaryota > Metazoa > Arthropoda > Insecta > Hymenoptera > Vespidae > Vespa > Vespa mandarinia. Next base: position 3,698,870 of record NC_140816.1, on the reverse strand, counting down.
GCTGGGTATATACATCGTCGTTTGTACGAACCTTGGAATCGTTGAATCACCTTTCGACTTGTCCTATAAATTTCTATAACTTTTAGACCTTACCCATATTATCTTCCTACACCTATCATCTATCTATTTATCTACCTACATTTCCTTTGTTCTTTTCTTTTTTTCTTTTTTTCTTTTTTTCTTTTTTTTTTTTTTTTTTTGGTTTGATTACACTTTCCTTATTTTGATTTTAATTTTGATTTTTGATTTTCGTCGATAATATCGATTTTAAAAATGCCTTACGCGATATTACACGATCTTATAAAAAAATCTTCACAAACGTCAAATCGAATCAAAATCGAACCGAATAATTTATCTTTTTATTTTTATTTTTATTTTTATTTTTATTTTATTTTTATTTTATTTTATTTTATTTTTATTTTTTTTTTTTCTCTAATAGTTCTCAATTTCTATATGAACCCAAGATGAAAGATTTACGATCCTCGACAGGATCTATTTAGTCATTATATCTCATTTCTTAACATATTTCACAATTCAATTGATGTCCCGTCATTATAGGGTGAAAGAAAATGAGGGAAAAATTTTCCTTAGGTTTTACAAAGGTACGGATTATAATCTTTCTTGGGTCATCTTTTCAGTTCTCTTCTTCCCTCCTATTATGCCGTTTTCCTTTAGATGAACATCGTTGGCCGTTCGTTACGCTCGTTAAAAACGTCTCCGAAAGCTCGACACGGTTAACACTCGGTTTAATTAAGTTTTTCGTTGAGATAAAGAAACTGAAAAGAACGAGAAGGAGTGGTAGGGGGGGGGAGGATGAACAAATAAATAAACAAAAAAATGAATAAATAAATAAAGATTGTGTGAAAGAGTAACGGGGGAAGAAAAGAAAAAAGGAAAGATCACAACAACGTGTAAGCGAAACGTGTTCTCTCGCACTCCCTCCTTTAAAACGATCGATTTCCTTTTTCCTCGTCGAACTTATTTTTCTTTTTCTTATCTCTCTTCCCCTCCCCCCAACTGACCCTCCGCTCTCTTTTTCTTTTTCTTTTTCTTTTTTTTCTTTCTTTCTATTCTTTTCTTATCTTCATATATTCCTTTATTTTTTCGCTCAAAAGAAAAGCGTAAAAATAAATTTCTCTTTTGCCCGTCCTGCACCAATGTTTATCACTGAAAATAGTCATAATCCACCGATTTTCTTTTTCATGGTGATAAAAAAATCTATTATATCTTTGACACTCCGTAGGACAAATTTTTACAATGATCTTTTTAAATGTTAAACTTTAGACTGACGTTTATCGTCGTTCAGTTGCTTCGTTTTCCTTCCTCTTTCTTTTCTTTTTTTTTTCTTTTTTTCGTTTTCTTTTTTCCTTTTCTTCTTTCTCTTGTTTATTTTTTTCGACAAAACGTAGAAAATAATCATATCATTATTATTGAGTAAATAAAATGTGAAGTAAAATGAAAGATAATGTTACGCTTCGCTGCATGTTCATTGTCTCTTCTTTTGCATGTGCCGGCGCGCTGCGTCTAATGCGATGCATTTGTTTTTTACGTGTGGTCTATGTAAAGTAAAAATAAAGAGAAGGGGAAGAGAGAAATCAGTGATGACGTATCCCTCAATGGTTACGCCTATGTCTGAGAAACAGTCGGAGTGGTGGGGATAAGAGTACTGGGACTGGAAGAGTGGGGGAAAACACGACGATGCCTCCCGTAAACGCCGTATGTTCGAACAGTCGATGCCCACGGTAGGGGCCATTTACGAGAGAGTCTCGTATGTTTTGAGAGAACCGGCATCGACTTTATACCGGGTGATCGATATGCGAATATTGTCTTCCTTTTTTTTCTTTTCTTTTTTCTCTCTTTCTTTTTCTTCTTTTTTTTTTTTGTTTTTCTTCTTTATCTTTATTTTTCTTTCCCGTTCGCAGGCTTTCAAAGAAAATGAGATACGTATGCAATAAATTCGTTTACTATATCCTACCTGTGAAAAGTGATAAGGTTTTAATGTGTGTAAAATTTATGAAGAGAAACGAAGGAAAAAAAGTACTAAAAAGTAGAAATCAACCGAGATGTATTTCTATTTATGATAGAGAAAGGGATTTTTTTTTTTTTTTTTTTTTCATCTCTTATACTTCTTATTCGATTTAAGTAATAAAATGTAATTAAGATAACGCATGAGATAATAAAATTTGTCAAGTTATATTTTTTTCTTTTTTTCCCCCCTCTGAAGTTTGAGTTATGGTCGTTTTAAAGTAATCATATTTTTTTTCTTTTTTCTTTTTTTTTTTCTTCTTTTGTAAACAATAGATATTTATTTACTTTACGTCGTTTTTCGAAAATATTTACTTTCGTTCGGAGACATAGACAAAGAGAATGAGAGATAAAGACAGAGAGAAAGAGAAAAAAAAAGAGAGAAAGAGAGAGAGAGAGAGAGAGAGAGAGAGAGTTTATCGAGCAAAGCTAGACAATTCATTTCAAAGGAGGTGGTATATATGTAGGTCGTTTAACCTTAAGTTGAACTTAATGGAGATTCGGTTGGTATCGATCGTCGACGTGACAGATAGATGCCCATGAGAATGGTAATAGGATCAATCGTGGTGAGCACATCTGCGTCTCTATAATCCGACGGTCCACACAAGTCACAAATACTATTACTATGACTATGACTATGACTACAGCTACGACTATAAGGAGGATGTTACCAAAGAGAGAGAAAGAGAGACAGAGAGAGAGAGAGTGATAGAAGAGGGGTTGGGGTAAGATGAGGAAACGTTGTATTACAAAAGCCGGTTATAACCGGGTGTCTAACGCTTACGTGTTACATAAGATATACATATATTAACATATATATATATATATATACACACACATACATACCACATACATATGTATATATTTGATGAGTATATAAAAAAACATGGATTTAATTCAACCATGTATTTTCTGTTGTTTCAAAGTGTTTAAACGTCCGTTTATATATATTATTAACGCCATTAATATATTCAGTTTCATATTCTAATATCTCGTTAATAGGTAGAAATTTAGTTATCGACGGTATTAGAAGTTCTCCATGAAGACATTTCCGTTAGTTTCAGTTGGCACTTCTGAAACGTAATTATCGAATCTGGTCGAAGATCAAAGTGTACACATACATACATACATACATACATATATATATGGACTCTAGTCGAAATCGAATAGTTCCCCATTTTACACGTGTATAAACTCCAATCAATCTAATTTTCGAACTTTCCAATTTCTACGAGTATATAGGGGAATATAACTTTCTTTGTTTCTCTCTCTCTCTTTCTCTCTTTCTCTCCCTCTCGTTTTTTTTTCTTTGTTTTTCCCCTTGAAACGTTAAAATTCTAACGATGTCACGAGAACCTGATGATAATACGTATTGCGAAAAGGATTCTTTTATTTTATTTTTTTTTTTTCCTTCTTGAGTTCTCGCGATGATTTGAAATCCAGTTGAAAATACAATTTACAGATATTCCCGCTTTGTCACGGTTCCTTGGAATCTACCGTAAACCGTTTGGGGGAGGGGGAAAATGTTTCTCTTGTTCTGGCAGCCGTGAAAATGGAATTCGCAGGGAAAGTTCTTACCGTTCGTACAGTTTCTAAAACGATAAGTTAAACGAGTGAATTTCTCGTCTCTTCCTCCTTAGCTTTGCCGTTCCGTCTACCTACACTTAATATTTCTTTCTCTCATCGTCGTATCCGAACGGAAGAGAACGAACGTAAGATTCTATAGGACGCGAGAGTCTAGTTGGGACCGACGATGGTGGTAGAGGGGAAAGGGCTTGTTCTCGTTTAGATGTGTACGGGATACTTTAGAAAATAAGAAATTTTTTTTATCCATCTCTGCCAATA
>NC_140816.1:3687500-3690000 GCF_050613455.1 Vespa mandarinia | reverse complement strand
CTTTCTCTCTTTTACATATTTTTTTATCTTTTAACAACGTATGTCTTTTAATAGTCGATACATCTTTTACGTTTAAAGACCAGAATGAAATGAGAAATATCTCGACGTTCTCTCTCTCTCTCTCTCTCTCTCTCTCTCTCTCTCTCTCTCTCTCTTTCTTCTTTTTTTTCAAAGAGATACCGCCCGAAAAAGAGAAAAAAAAGAGATCGTTCTCGTAATTTGGTTTTTATCTTGTCGTCACTGTGTATATGAACATATTCAACTTTTGAAAGTTTTTTTCTCTTTGAAAATAATAGCAACTATGTCAAAGTTCGAAAATGAATAGTATCCTTATTTTCAAAAATTCGTAATATCGCCTTGAAATTTTTCATTTAATTTTTCTAATGACACAAGTACTTATTTTTCTTTTTTTCTTTGTTTTTCTTTTTCTTTTTCTTTTTTTTTTTTTTTTTTTTTACATGGTAGATATTTTACGATCTTTTTATTTCCCTTCCCTTTTCTTTTTGTTTTTCTTTTTCTATATACTTTCCTCATTTTGTTCGAACGGCCTTTATGTTAATTTTAATAATCGATTAGGGAAAAGAAAAAGGAAAAAACAACAAATTACGTTATCTCGAAAGTGAGATAACGTAAGTAAGAAAAGGGAGAAAAGTAAAAAAAAAAAAAAAAAAAAATAAAAAATAAATAAAAGAAGAAAAATACAAAGAAATCGTTCCTGAAGAGTTTAATCGATTTATAAACTTCGTTAAGAAACGCAAGAAGATAACCTCTGTGTATTTTCTATCTTTCTTTCTTTTCCTTTTATTTTTTCTTCCTCTCTTTTTTCTTTTTTTCTTTTTTTTTTCCTTTCTTTTCTTTCGTATTTTCTTCTTCGAAAGACGAAAAGGAGGAGAAATCGAGGAGGTAAAGAGATTTGAAGATGATAAAGTCTCTAATGGGAAGTATGCGAACGATTTAAAAGCTTTATAAGAAAATAGAAAGAATAGGTTTTCTTTTTCTTTGTTTTTTTTTTCTTTTCTTTTATATTACATATTTTTTTATCTTTATCTTTATTTTTATACTATCAATTAGAATCGATCTTCTTTTTTCTTCTTCTCCTTCTTCTTCTCCTCCTCCTCCATCTTCTTCTATTTCTTCAGCTTTCTATTTTGTACTAAACGTTTTACGAATGGTAGACGTGTAAAAAAGAAAGAAATAAAAAGAGGAAAAGAAACTGGAGAAAGTCTCTTTTAAGAGACGACGTTTTATTTCTGTTCGATTTCGTGAGATTTGAATCTCTCTCAAACGAAAATCGTTGTTGGGAAACTCGATAGAGCAAGCAAGTAAGCAAGCAAGCAAGCAAGCAAGCAAGCAAGCAAGCAAGCAAGCAAGCAAGCAAGCAAGCAAGTAAGTAAGCAAGTAAGTAAGCAAGTAAGCATGCAAGCAAGCAAGTAAATCGTTCGAATTTTCTTTTTCATAGTAGGTAGGAGGATCGTCGGACGAAAATCGAGCAATTTTTCAAACTTTTTCAAATATAAACGAATGAACGTACGAACGTACGAAACGAAACGAAACGAAACGAAACGAAACGAAACGAACGGAATAAGAACACAGAAAAACGCGCATAGACGGATACGTGCATCGCGAATGAGAGACGTATGTAAAAATATACACAGAGATCTTTGCGAGCCCGGTACGCGCCCGGTACGGCGCCGGTATAAATATTTATACGCCTTGGATTCTATATAATTCGTCGTTTATTTAAAAATCAAATTTTATAATCCACGAGCGCGGACTGTCAGGATGGGTTCACTTTTATGGCGCGCATATATCATCGCTCGCGCTCGCGCCCGCGACTCTTTAAATAATTCATATGCCTTTAAGAGCGAGGCTTTTTTTTCATATCCCCTTGCTTCTTCTTATTTTTTTTTCTTCTCTTTCCTATTCTTTTTCGTTCTTTTATCCTTCTTCTTTTTCTTCTTCTTCTTCTTCTTCTTTATTTTTTATTATTTTTTTTATTTATTTTTTCTTTTTTTTTCTTTTTTTTTTTCTTTTTCTTTTTTTTTCTCTCCTTTTCTCTTTAATCTTTTTATGAAAGGAATTTCCTACCTACGCTTTTGAGGCGTATAAATCATTTTGAAAAGTTTAATCAATGACAGAAGAATTAAGAAAAACAAAAGGGGCGAAGGGGAGAAGGGGAAAAAAAGGAAAAAGAAAAAGAAAGATAAGATTTTGTTAAAAGTTTTTTCTACGTTATCGATCATACATAGTAAACGTTGATAAATAATCGATGCATATGTATGTCAGGTACATTGACGTTGTTAACATCGAACAGGAAATCGAGCTCGACGACGAGACGAGACGAGACGAGACGAGACGAGACGAGAGAGAGAGAGAGAGAGAAAGAGAGAGAGAGAGAGAGAGAAAGAGAGAGAGAGAGAAAGAGAGAGAGGGAGGCAGAGAGAGAGAGAGAGAGAAAACATTTACGATCGTATGTAAATAGCGTTCCATTCTCGCTTCC
>NC_140816.1:3667500-3680000 GCF_050613455.1 Vespa mandarinia | reverse complement strand
TTTAATTTCTATCGACGGGAATTTTAAGAACATTAATATTATTTTGTATTTTATTTTGAAGAACGTTTCGAAAAATGTGCTATGTTATTTTTCAACGATCGCGTCTATCTGAAAACAAGCATTATATTATTGAATAATAATATACATTGTCTCGATAAATTAATTGATCGGTAACGTTGCAAAGTTCAAGTTTTCTTTCTTTTCTCTCTCTTTTTTTTTACCCCCACTTTTTTTTTTCTTTTTTTTTTTTTCTTACAACAATATCGAGCAAAATCACACGTAATCGTGACTTATGACCTTTTAACGGTTTTTACGTGCGTCCAGTGTTCCGTAAACGAGTCGTTGTAGTCCGGCGACATTGTAAGCGATAAAAGAGAACAATAACAACAGCAAGGTGGAGTAGGAAGGAAGGAAGGGTGGAGGAGGTGGTGGTGGAGGTGGAGGAGGAGGAGGAGGAGGAAGCCGACGACGACAACGACGATGACGAGCTTTATAACTTTAGCTGCTATATATTCACTGAGAAAATATGAGGAAAAATGATCGAATCTAATACGCTCTTGCGTTCCTACATGAGCGAGTAACTAATGGCCGTTCTTTTGAGGGTGAGAGGGAAAAAACGAGAGAGAGGGGGAGAGAGAGAGAGAGAGAACGATGGAATAGGAAGGAGAAAGAATAGTACGCACGAACGCACTCCTTAACGTTTCCGTACGAACGAATTTATTAACGTTACGACGTCTCTTTTAAAAGACTCAAAATACTCTTTGATGCGTTAAAAAAGAAATATATAAATCCTCCTACTCCTACTTCTTCTCCTCCTACTCCTACTCATCTTTTTACTTTTGTAAACAAATATCCTCTTCGTAAATCCATTTTCTTTTTCATTCTCTTTTTCTTTCATAATATATAAATATATTATACTATATTATGTTATGTAATATCAAATAATAATAATAATAATAATAATAATAATAATAATAATAATAATAATAATAATAATAATAATAATAATAATAATAATAATAATGATGATATGATAATATAATAATAATAATAATATATGTACTGTATATAATATAGTATATAATATTTATACTATAATCAAGTATCATATATGTATAGTAATATAGTATTAAATAATATATGTATATATATATTATATATTATATTATATATATATATTATATATATTATATATAATAACATAATATAATATAATAATAACAAATTACATAACATATTAATACAACATATGCAAGCGTATAAATATAAATACGTTTATGTAAATACAATTAGTATGACGTACAAAGAAAATGTTTTTATCCTACCTGATTACTTTTTTTTTTCCTTCCTCGTTTCAATTTCAACATATCATGTATCTATTTTTTTCTTTTTCGTTGTTTCTTTTTCCTTTTTTTTTTTTTTTTTCCTTAAGAGGAAAATATTGTGCGTTTTTTTCGCTTCTTTTTTTTTTTTTTTTTTCGTTTTTTTTTCGCTTTTTTTTTCGTTTCTTTTTCCTCTCTTTTTTTCTTTTTCACAACGGATTCGCGCTCGATGCATATGCGTACGTGTTGCATGGTTCGTCTCTTCGAAGAATGAAGAGAAGAGAGAGAAAGAGAGAGAGAGGAGAGAAAGAGAGAGAGAGAGAGAGAGAGAGAAAGAGAGAAAGAGAAAGAGAAAGAGATAAGCGTGCCTTTGTGCGTGGCTCGAGTTAACGAGAGGAAAGAACCATTAAAAGCCTCGTCGACCGTTCGAAGAATATTCGTAGTAGAGATCATCGTAATCTCTCTCTCTCTCTCTATCTCTATCTCTATCTCTCTCTTTCTGTCTCCTTTTGTTTTTTTATCTTCGCTCTAACACGATTTATTTATTCATTTTTTATACTGTTCATTCATTCATTCATTGATTTTTTATTCTATATTCATTCATTCATTTATTTATTTTTTATTTTATATTCATTCATTTATTTATTTTCTTTTTTTGAACTCTCACAATCATACTTCTCTCTCTCTCTCTCTCTCTCTTTTTCCCTCCTGTATTTCACTCCCCCCCCCCCCCGGAATGTATTTATTATTATTTTCTTTTCTTTTATATTTTATTCGTTCTGATTCTCACAAACACGTCTTCATATATATCTGTTAACGCAACAGTACATTGAAACATAATTATCTTACATTGGATTGTAGTGGGCTCTTTGTTTTTGAAAGATGATTTTCCCTTAGCCAGCGGGACCATATTTTTCCGCTTTCAAAAAGAATGTGTATATATATATAAAACAGAAATAAGCGATGACGTATACCTACCTTCTACGTGCCCGTTCTATCAATTTCGTTCTTCTATTGTTCGTATTTCTTTTTTTTTTCTCCTGTTTTTTTATCCCTTTACACCCTGCCTGGCCTCCGTCCCTACCCTACCTTCCCTTTTACTCCCTACACACCCAAATCCACCCATTTCTGGAAACGCGTCGTTCCAAACTACGAAAATTTCATATCGCGTTTGTCTCTCGGCTTTCCCTGGATTTTCCATCGCCCTCTCTTCCCCCCCTCTCTCTTTCTTTCTCTCTCTTTCTTTCTATCTCTCTCTCTCTCTCTCTTTACCCCATTTTTTCTTCTTTTATTATTCTTTTTTTTTAGTACACCGATCGGGCGCGTCAACCCCTTTTTTCACCCATTTTTTGTCTCCATTCGTTACTACTCGTCGTGTTAATACATATATGTGTATATATATATATATACACACGTATATGTGTGCATACATGCATAGATACCCTACGTGTATATATATGTATATACATATGTACATATACATAGTCGAAACACGACGCGTCTGCCAGCACCGTTTTATAATTACATTTTATCTTCGCTCGGTGAACTAACGTAATATCGTATCGTATGGCATTAATCGAATACCATGATAAAGTTATCGAATTTAATTACATCGGCATTCCGCCGTGCTAAGCCGCATACACGATTTTAGCGCATCGCGCGTTTAATAACACATTTGCCGTCGATACTCTTGCACACTTGACGCGCTCGTAATATGTATATACATCTATCTATGCATATTTATATGCATATATATATATATGCATGTGTATATATATACATATGTCATACAGCTGTGTATGAAGAGAAACAATAGGGCTCGTTAATAGATTCGAAATTATCGAAAAAGTACACTTATCATTCTTATCTTTCTTGAGTTCGCTTTTCAATTCTTCCTCATCTACCTCCATTCCTTTTTGTGCGTATATATATATATATATATATATATATATATATAATATGTATATTTTTTTTTTGTTTACCCTTTGGCGTTATTGAAAACAAAGAAAAAGAAAATAAATACAAATAAAAAAAGAAGAAAAGAAAATAGAATGTAAGGGCTTTGTTATCGCTCGTTTTGATGTAGTTAGACATCTCGATGGGAATGTTGCGTTTCACGCATGATTGCGTAGGAAGAGATAGTGGGCGTCAACGCGTAACGAACGACGAGAGAGAGAGACAGTGAGAGGGAGGGTGTGAGAGAGAGAGAGAGAGGGAGGCTTGACCGAAACTTGCTCTCGACTAATCGAAGGGCCAATGCGCTCCATTAATTAACAGGCTCTCACCTTAATCTAATACAATCGATCCTAATCTGTCACTCGATCGATATATATACATATATATATATATATATATACAGGGTGTTACCAAAAATATCTTTCTGACTTCATTTGATCCCCTGGTTTTATTAGCATTTTAGAATAAATAAATAAATAAAGAGTAAGAAAACGATCAAACGTAAATTATTTGTTACCTCTTGCATTTCGATTGCGTTCGATAATTATTTAAATGATTGTTAATTTCACTTTATTTATTTATTTACTTTTTTTTTTTTTTTTTTTTTTTAAATTTCTTTTTTTCGTTCTTTTTCTCATTTTGTATTTTTAAATTCATTAGAATCATTTCACGTTAGACGATAATCAAACTCACAGAGTTTAAATTAGTTTTAGGAGAAATTTGACGTTTTAATAGAAAGAGAAATTTTAATTATTTAACGACAATAAAATACCGTTCCTTTATGGTATGGAATTATTTCTAAATTAGTTAACGGATCAGACGTTTGAAGAATTCCTCTCTATAGAAAATTATTTTATATACATCAGAATACATTCCATTTCTAAGTAATTTTGGATAAATGTTATATTTTTTAAATTAATTCACTTCACGCGGTGAATTATACAATACACAGCATGGAATTATTTCGAAATTAGTTTAACGGATTGGAGAAGTTTTAATAAAGTTCCTTTTTATAGGAACAATTTCATCGATTAGAACATTCATTACTAAGTAATTTTTGTTTAAATGCTATACTTTCAGAATTAATTTCTTTCCCGCTAAGGTGAATAATCCGGTGTATGGAATTATTTTTTTTCCTTTCTCTTCTTTTTTCTTTTTTTTTTTTTTTTTTTTCTCTCTTTCAATTGATTAACGGATCAGAAAATTTTAAGTATTTCCTTTACGAAGAAAATTTCGTGCTCTTGGAAAATCGTTCGTTTTTAAATAATTTACGATCATACTGACTAATAACTCTAACCTGATTGATTTTATTTTTTCCAAGAATATGGATAATTTCCGATACAACACCCGTTATAATAAATGCTGTTGTAAATCGTTGAAGGAGATAACACGAGCATTATATATAACTTATACGTGCGCGTGTTCGACCACATTCGCCGGATCTACATAGTAGAAGAGCGACCGGATGACGCGAGGCCGTTGATGATTTATTGGCAAAGTTAAGTCATAGTCGATTCGCGTTCTACTTCAAAAGGCCGTTTATCGTGTTATCGTCATCGTTTATCGCTTTTCACCCAAGGAAAATCATTTGCCGTATTCGTGTTCGATTGGAAAACGAAATCGAGAACGGCCGATTGAGAAAGTGAGAAAGTTCGAATTCATGATAACGAAACGCCATTCATTTTTTTTTTTCTTTTTTTTTTTCTTTTATGATCGATTAAATTCAACTCTTTAGAAATATTCAGCAATCATAAAGAAATAATGTTACGGAATCTTCGATTGAATTCTTTTAAATTTATATATCGCTCTTTACAACTTATCACTTGTTGTTCTCTAATAATTATCTGAATTTCACTATTTTAATTAATCAATTAATAGAAAGTAATAAGAAAAGAAACAAGAAGAAATATGTATATATATATATACGCGCGCGTGTGTGTGTGTGCATGTGTGTGTGTGTACAGAAAAAGAAGAGAAAAACAGCTTCGAATTGATGATAAAGCCAACAAATACGATAATATCTATATTTTAATACGTGTTTTATAAATATCTATGATAACGAGTTGAATACTTTAATTTTTCTGAACTTATCTCTTTTATTATAATTTTTTCTTTTTCTTTCCTCCATCTTCTTTTTCTTCTCTTTTCTTCCTCTTATTTTTCCTCTCCTTTTTTTTTTTTTTCCTTCTCTTTACTAATTAATTACTTAATTGACTGAAAAAGAAATGAACGCACATAATAATATAATTTCATGGATCAGCCGATTGAATTTCTAAGAATATTTATATATGTATATATATTACTAATTAACAATTTAATTATTAAAGAGAAGAAAAGAAAAAAAAATGTATAGCAATGATTTAACGAATTCAGAGGATCTCACGCTCGTTATCGATCGATCCAACCATCGATCTATCGATTCATCGATCCAGAGAGAGAGAAAGAGAGAGAGAGAGAGAGAGAGAGAGAGAGAGAGAGAGAGAGAGAGAGATTCTTTAGAATTAATGAACGTGTAACTCTATCCGCTCGTTAACGATTACAAATGGCTCTTCGATGTTGCATTGCACGCTCGCTTGATCGTGTCGGAGGAGGTTCTTCGTATGAGGAACCCTCCACCGGAAATGGGACTCACGTTGAAACAGTAGGAGGAGGAGGAGGAGGAAGAAGAGAACGAGAAGGGGAAGTTGGTGGTGGTTAGGGGGAAATGGGGAGTAGGGAGGAAGACAGCTTGCTCATTTCGTTTGCTAGTACAGTGTGACGACCAGCCACAAGATGAAGACGAGGAAAGACGAATATTTACTTTTACCACGACTCCTCTCTCTCTCGGCCGTACTTTAGCGACTTTTGTAAACTTCGTTTGTCACTCCTTACATACATACGTCGTCGCCTTCATCTTCGCCTTCGTCTTCGCCTTCGTCTTTCTCCTCCTCCTCCTCCTCCTCCTCCTCCTCCTCCTCCTCCTCTTTTTCCTCCTTCTCCTCTTTCTTCTCCTCATCCAAGAATCTTGGTGGAACAACCCCTCTTTTACGTTCTATCTTTATCTTTATCTCTATATTTCTCTTTGTAGATTTTCAACTATTTCTTTTCTTTTCTCTTCTTTTCTTTTCTCTTCTTTTCTTTTCTTTTCTCTTCTTTTCTTTTCTTTTCTTTTTATTTATTTAGTTTTTTTTATCTTCGTCTCTTCCAATTCGTGACAATTTTTTGACAACATGCCACTGTGACATTCGGAGAAAATGTGTTTGTTTCTTTGGTAGGATATATCTTTTTGTGGGTACAGTTCTTCTTTTCTTTTCCTTCTTTTTTTCTTTTCTTTTTCTTTTTTTTTTCTTTTTTCTTGTTTTCTCTTCGTCGAACCGTTGTTATTAATAGGAAAAAAATAAATAAATAAATAAATAAAAAAGAAATATATTTAGGTTCCTCGTGACTTGCTGTTGCATTAATAAAATGCAATAGTGTTCATTTTCATATATATATATATATATATATATATATATATATTTATATGTATTATTTTAGATTAGAGATCCCTGTCGCAAAGTGTTATCTTGTTTTGTAAATATGTGTATAAGATAGAAATCTTAGAAACACTTGAATATTTTTCTTTCTTTCTTTCTTTTTGTTTAAATGTTGTTCCAAATAAAAATGTATTATCCTCTCATAGTACCTTTTGTTCTATATATATATATATATATATATATATATATATATATATATTGCGTACAATAGTGCTTTCTTTTTTTTTTTTCTTTTTACTCTAGATTGTAATCTTATCAGAAAGTATACAATCTTACTTTTGTGAATAAATATATATATAAATATATATATATGATAGAAATCTTCGGTACAGTGTGAATGAAAAATGGAATTAAAATTTAAAGGAGAAAAATAAATTGCTAATGATAATTCTCGTAGATGTAAAATCAACGTTGAACATTCGAACATATCATTGGTCAAAATTGAAAATGTGATGTCTATTCATATTGAACGTTAAAATTCACATTGAAAATGGGAGGAGAAGAGTAGTAGAAGTCTTTTATTCGCGGTATCGCACCTCCTTGTACGATACGGGGGTTAGGGAGGGAGGAACTACTATTATTTGTTGGCAAGCATTCTCTGCTTAATGGTCTCGTCAACAAATTGTATAAGAGTATTGGCAGTATCAGTCCTGGCAATGTACCTTGCCAAGGAAACGCAATAAGTCTTAAAGTTGGTGGAAACGGTGCCAGATAGTGAGATCGTAATGAGAATCGAGCCGTTAGCTTCTAATAGCGTTTGATGTTACGTTAATAGGAATAGAAAAAAAACTAGTAGGGAAACGATCTTATTTTTCATTCTTTCTTTTTATCATTCTTTCCTTCTTTTTCTTTTCGTTTAATTAATATTTTACTTTCGATGTAAAAAAGAAAAAAGAAAAAAGAAAAAGAAGAAAAAAAAAAGACAACGATTTAACAGGTTCGTGATACAAAAATAGAAAATATATATATATAAGATGAAATATATATATATATTCTTTTTTTTTTTTTTTTTTTGTAAATAAATAAATCACTTGAAAATTGATGTTAAATAAGTTGAACGCCGTTAGTCGTTTTTTTTTCTTTCTTTTTCTTTCCGTTTTTTTCTTTTTTTTTTTTTTTCTTTTTTTTTTTTTTTAACGACATTTACGAAGTTATTCGAAGACTTAAAGGCGAGGAAAATCGCGTGACAGGAAAACGGACGTTCCAGGTAACAGACTGTCGGTGTCTCGAGCTTGGCATACGTACACCAACGATGCATATAAAGTAAGTGACAGAGAGAGAGAGAGAGAGTGTGAGAGGATGAAGGGGGGAGAGAGAGAAAGAGAGAGAGCCATATTTGTGATCAATGTAGCGAAAATATTTCGTAGACGGGATGCATCGAGATAATATAGTGATATAAAGATAAAAACTATATTACCGGATACTAGATAATATAATAATAACATTTTATTATAGATACTAAACGCTTTCTACGATCGTTATAGATCAAATTAAATTTCCTTTGACTGAATCATCATTGTCGCTCGATCTAACGTCCATTTACAGAGTAAAACATACGTTTAGAAATTAAAGCAAATTTGCGTTAAAAATCGAAGATTGTAACGAGTATATAAAAAAAAAAAAAAAAAAAAAAAAGAAATAGAGAAAAATGTGTGCGCGTGTTGTGTATGTGTTTTGCTATTAAAATAGTGTTTATCATTACGTGAAAAAGTCAATGAAAATTATGTATTATTTTAGCATCGTTAGATTAATGGTTATGAAAACGTTTAGAAAACATTAGAAATCGTTCGTCTAGACTAAACTCGTCGAGCGTTAACGATGGGTTATCGCTTTCGAACGTTCCTTTTTGGTGATGGAGAAGAACGAGTTAGAAATGTGCGTGGCATGAACGAAGAGAGTGAGAGAGAGAGAGAGAAAGAGAAAGAAAGAAACGTGTTGTCGCGAAGCACAAGTAGGTATTACGTGCGAGCCATTCGATTCTTTTTCCTCGGCATTGTTCGTGCACGCATTTTGTTCTCTGAGCGTGACGAGTAATTGAATCCAAGCAAGAAGGCCATCTAACGGCTATTAGAATCTTTGTTTTCTCTATCTATCTGTCTATCTGTCTATCTCTCTTCCTCTCTCTCTCTCTCTCTCTCTCTCTCTATCTCTATCTATCTATCTATCTATATATATATATCTTGCTCTCTATTTTTCGTTGTCTACCAGTCAGTCTATCTCTGACTCTGTCTCTGTCTTTCTATCCGTTCTTTAACTAGCTTAATAACGTTAATGATTATCGTTTATCTTTATAAACACTCGAATCTCTAGAGAAGAATTTTGTGAGAAGAATTTTTTTCTTTTTCTTCCACCCTCCCCCCTTTTTTTCCCAATTTTTCAAGCATACTAATTATTTTAAAAATTCCTGCGTAACTCATCTCGAACAATAACGATATTGTCCTATTGAAAGATTTGATAGAGAGAGAGAGAGAGAGAGAGAGAGAGAGAGAGAGAGAGAGAGAGAGAGAGAGAGAGAGAGAGAGAGAGAGAGAGAGAGAGAGAGAAGGAATCAACGATAGTAATCGTTATGTGTATATATGTGTTGCTATTGGATTGTGCCGTATTGCGGTTGATTTGTGTTGGGTTTTGTTCTGTTGTACGGCTAACGAGAAACTAATGATTAGAGAGGACATTAAAAGAGAGAAATTAGCGCCGACAAAGGTCGGACCTCTGAAAAAGGGACGCGTTAGTAGTAGATTATTTTAGTCTACCGTGAAGACGAAGAGACTCCGATAAATTATTATGTCCGTTGGGGAATCCATATGGAGAGATTAAAAAAAAAAAAAAAATTAGATTTACAAAGGAGAAGGAACAGAAGGGAGTTGGAGGAGGTGGAGGAGAGTCCAAGAGTTTGCCGCGAAGCGAATTGTTAAATGAGAGGAAAAAGCAAGGGTGGGGGTGGAGAAGGAATGGGGGGAGATAGAAGACGGGATCTTTATTAAGCAATCGGAAATTATATTTCTTCGAGGTGAAAATACATCTCAGTTTAAAATATGTATATAATGAGCTAGATGAGGTTACGCAAACGATTTATTGTTTAAGAAAAAAGAGTTGAGAGGAAAGGAGGAAAGAAAGAAAGATCATTTATAAAGTTAAAAATTCTGACATTCTTAAAGCGTATCCTTAAGAAGTTACATTCTAAAACGTTTAAATTAACTTTAATACCAAAGCGTCATCGATAAAGTAAAGACGATGATTAATCATTGGTGGAATTATAAACGTTATCATCGGATAACTTTGAAGTCTCGTGAATCGTGCAATTCCTACCTTCGAGGAAAGATTTGAATTGACGTACGACGAACTTTTATATATATATATATATATATATATATATATATACAGGGTGTTTCGTGTCATATGGAATCATATTGATATCTCTGTAAATATTAGCTTCAATGAACAGGCCCGTGAGATATGCTTTATATTAATTCGTGTGTATGTCATACATATATGCATACATACATACATACATACATACATACATACATACATACATACATACATACATACATACATACATACATACATACATACATACATACATACATACATACATACATACATACATACATACATACATACATACATACATACATACATACATACATACATACATACATACATACATACATATAGACACACAGACACGTGTTGTACCATTATATAATCTTTACTTTTTCTTCCTTATTTATTTTTGAGAATTTATTATTATCATTATTATATATATATATATTTTTTTTTCTCTCTTTTTTTTTTTTAAGAATATATTTAGTATCGTATATAAAAAAATAGTCACGTCAAATCTTGTAATATTATTATACACAAAAGTAGTAATATTAAAATAAACTATCATTACTATTTCATCCGATTATGTTTCCACTTTTGTTATTTAATATTTAATATCTACAGAAAATCTTTTTATCAGAATATCGTATGTATCACCACCGTATAAATATAAGAGAAAAATATAGGAAGAAAGAAAGAATGGGACAGAGAGAGGGAGAGAGAGAGAGAGAGAGAGAGTGAGAGATAGATAGAGATAGAAGCGTCGATGTCTCTCGGATCTCTCCTCTCTTTGGCGATGGTTACGGGCTCACAACGTAGAGCTCATATTTCAACCGTTATCCAACATTATCTTTCTCCGAGCGCCGTCGACGTTACGATATCGCGAACATAGTTAAACTTTCCGATTTGTCATTCGTACGACGACGTAAGCTCGTTGCAAACTTTCCTTCATATATCGCCCACATACACATTATATCTTGCGACCACGCAAAGCCGATAAATGAGAGACTATTAAAGTCTATCTACTCGAGACACCCGGTATATATAAGCGATAAACTCCAACCAACCAACCAACCAACCTACCAACCAACCAACCCGCGTCCATACCCGAGTAACTATTTGCACGGACTTTCGAGAAGTCCTCTTCTCTTCACCTCCAACCCCCCCTCTTTCTCTCTCTCTCTCTCTCTCCTCTTACACCACCTTCCCTCTCTTTCTCCATCCCCCTCCTCTTCCTCTTCTTCTCTTTTTCTTCTTCTTCATCTTCTTTTTTTTCTTTTTCTTTTTCTTTTTCCAACCTTACCCTTCGTCCCGTTATCGACGCGTGAACAAACAGGTGTGCTTTCCCCCATCGAAGATTTATCGCTCTTTCTCTTTTGTTATTACTCTCTTTCTCTCTCTTTCTCCCTCTCTCTCTCTCTCTCTCTCTCTCTCTCTCTCTCTCTCTCTCTCTGTCTCTGTCTGTCTGTCTGTTTGTCTGTCTGTTTCTGTCTGTCTCTCCTTCTCTTTTTCCTCTTTCTTCAACTATCCATCTTTCGTATGTAGAGAAAATGCAGTTTCGTTCATTCTTCCTTTTACTTTAAACGGCCGACAGACGTGTCAGAATATATAGACATCCGGTATATTTCTTTTCTTTTTCTCCCGTTTCCCTCCTCGTTTCTCCTCCTTTTCCTTCTTCTCCTTCTCCTCCTCCTTCTCATCCGATCCATCCCATCTTCAAGATCAAAATTGATTCCTTTCGAGCAGATCTTTACATTAGATTCGTTCAATACGTGTATGTCAATGTAATGTAAATTTTCTTCTCTTTTATTTTTTCTTGTTTTTTGTTTCTTTTTCTATTTTTTTCTTTCCTTTTTTTTTTCTTTCCTTTTTTTTTTTTTTTTAAATGACGAATATTCTCGTAAATCTTAAAACTATTTTATTTTTATGCTTGTTTATAGCCATTGCAAATAGCAACTGGTAATTACGCCTTTTTCTTTTCTTTCTTTTTATTTCTTTTTTCTTTCTTTTTTTTTTTTTTTTTTACATCACGAGAAGTACTCTTAATATTTACAGCTAACGTGTTTACTTTGTATATGTATACATATATATATATATATATAAAAGTTCTTACTCGTAAGTTCTTTTTTCGTTGGTGGTACTTACGTACGTAAAAACAACAAAGAGATTATTGTGTTAGGATTAAAGATCTTTGGATCACATCTGTATACACATATAAATACGTAAAACATACGTACCGGTACATATAGATAGGGCGCGTACTCATAGAGACGAAGAGACAGACGTCTTATCGAAGTTCTCTATTCTTTAGAGTTGACTCGTCCGACTCTGAGAAAATTAGGAGATGGTGGTGGTGTGGTGGTGGTGCGATCCATCTTTGTAA
>NC_140816.1:3660000-3665000 GCF_050613455.1 Vespa mandarinia | reverse complement strand
GAGCGAAAAAGAAAGACTCCGATGATTATTAACAAGTTGAAAGAAAAAAAACAGATACGATTATAAAAACGAGGATGGTAATATTTTAGAATACTTATACGCGTTCGAAGAAATACTCGTAATTTATATTCATTTTTATCTCAATAGATCGTTCGATAATTTGAATGAAAGTGATATACTTGATATATTTTTTCTTTTTTTTTTTTCTCTTCTTTTTTTATTTATTTTTTTTTGTAATGAAGTTGAATTGAATCAAGAAAAAAGTGAAAGGTTACAAAAAAAAAAAGAAAAAAAAAAGAAAAAAAAAAAGAAGAAAAAAAAACGAGAAGTCTTCGACGATTTCTGTTAAGTTCAACAAGAAAAAATATATGCAGATAAAGATAGAGGCACTAAAATTGATATCTTATTCGCGTATTGAAATACTCTCATAGTTACTTTTTTCTTCTTTTTCTTTTTCCTTCATTTTTTTCTTTTTTTTTTCCTTCATTTTTTTTCTTTTTTTTTTTCTTTTTTTTTTCTTTTTTTTTTTCTTTTTTTTTTTTAGATTCGATTAAAAAGATCGAATGACACTTTGCTTGATATATCACAGTTTCTTACGTAAAATGCTCATGCGCTATCTAAGTTCCTACGTATATTGGATTATAGCAGTTCAGAGGCGCAGCTGCGCCTTTGCGTGAGGGCAAACGTTTGACCCCGGTCGCTCTTCTCTCCCCTCTTCTTTAGTTTCTCCAAAGACGACTCTTGTTCTCTTATTAATTTCATTTTTATCACGACAACAGCGAAAGAACGAGAGAGAGAGAGAGAGAGAGAGAGAGAGAGAGAGAGAGAGAGAGAGAGAGAGAGAGAGAGAGTGAGAGAGAGAGAGAGAGGGTGGGGGGAGTGAGAAAGATAGAGACAGAGCGAGAAAAAACAAGCACCTAATGTGAATATATAGTAGTCACTGTTGTCGTCATCGTCGTCTCTTCCTTATCCTTTATTATCAGAGAATATTATCACAAAGATTTTCTTTTGAACTGAATTAATTCCGATCGCATACGATGTTGATACAAATAATTAATGATTGCATATATATATATATATATATATATATATATATATATACGAGAGAGAGAGAGAGGGAGGGAAAGAGAGAGAGAGGAGTGGGGGGAAAAAGAAAAAAAGAGAAAGAAAATAGTGGACTTAGTATCCTCGTTGATCGAACGAGAAGGTTGACGTTTGTCGGATCGAAGACGAGGAGCGAAGTTTACCAGTTGGCCGTAGAGTTTCAAGGATCGATCGATCGATCGATCGACCGACCGACCGACCGATCGATCGATCGATTCATCCAATACGATCCATCGATCGTGACTTGCATCGAAAAAGGCGATTCCTTTCGCGCAATCGCTTCGTGCAAAAGCCGATCGGAATCTCGTCGATCGATTATCTTTCTTTCTCTCTCTCTCTCTCTCTCTCTCTCTCTCTCTCTCTCTCTCTCTCTCTCTCTCTCTTTCTCTCTCTCTCTCTCTCTCTCTCTCTTTCTTTCTCTTGCTTGCTTTCTCGCTCGCACGCACGGCTGGCTGGTATTAATTGAGATCGACGATAGGGGACTCGTTCGAGGCGAGACTGTTTCCCTTCCGTTAAATTACTGAAACGAGAGCTTTTCTTCTTGATCCTTTTTTATCCTCGAGTTTATTTCCGACCGAGCAGCTCATCGATCCATCCTTCGATCTCTCCCCGATGAAAACTTTTTTCTCTTCTCTTTTCTTTTCATTCCTTCTCTTTTAATTTTTTTCTTTTTCTTTTCCTTTTTTGTTTTCTTTTCTTCTTCTCCCTTATTTCTCTCTCTCTCTCTCTCTCTCTCTCTCTCTCTCTCTCTTTCTCTCTCTCTCTCTCTCTCTCTCTCTCTCTCTCTCTCTCTCTCTCTCTCTCTCGAACAGTTTCCTCTTTTTTTTCTTTATTTTATTTGAAGGAATTATAGAGATACGGAATATTAATTGTCAGCTTGAAATCCGTAATGATTTCTTCGTTATTAACGTGCTCGTTACCACATCCGGCTTCGATAAATCCCGATGAAATTTTCTTCGTATAAGCTGCCCGTTTCTTCATCCAATTCAGAAATTTCTTAAGGAATTCTCTCTTGTAAAATGTAGATTCTTCTAACTGTTCTTCTATCTTTCTTTCTTTGTTTCTTTCTCTCTCTTTCTCTCTCTCTCTCTCTCTCTCTCTCTCTCTCTCTCTCTCTCTCTTTCTCTCTCTCTCTCTCTCTCTCTCTCTCTCTCTTTCTCTCTCTCTCTTTTTCTCTTCTTTTTTTTTCTCCCATTGCTGATAATTAAGCTGCTGACGCATTTTACAGATTCCAAGCATGTGTAGACGCAACCCAGACGCTAATTACTTATATAACATTTACATACATTCATATATATATATATATATATATATATATATATATTCATACGTACACACAATTTATATATTTAATATATAGATATTATTTACATGAATATTAATTATATATCCATATATTTTATTTATAGTCATAATTTTATCGTCATAGTTATTATTTATACACAGATATTATTCGTGGTTCAACGAGCATGTAGATATCCTATTTGTAGAGGCGATAGACCGTGCGATTTAAAAATGGCCGGTCATTTAAATGTCTCACTCTGTTAACAGTCCGGAATACAATAGAAGTACACACGAGTAAAGCGATAACGATCGGAATGGAAAAGGCGCGAATCTCGTCGGTCGTTCGAATCGAGTCGGACGTTCTACCTCGTAAAATCATGATGTCGCTTTGAGTTGTACATTTTGTTAGGTAAACGATAACGTATGAAAATACATAAAGTGAAAAATCTATGGACGTGAACGAGAGAAACAGAGTGAGAGAGAGAGAGAGAGAGAGAGAATACGACAGAGCAATAGAGAGAGAGTGAGAGAGAAAGAGAGAGTATATCGTAAACAACATAGAGCGGATCTCGACAAAGTTAAATCGAGTCGAGCTCGTAAAAGTAAGTTAGTAACATGGACAATGGCCGTCCGTAGTTCGACGAGTTGACAGTCGATAGTAGAGTCAACGTTGTTACAGGTTCTCTCGATCGTTACCAGTCGATATTTCAGAACGCTTCGAAGAAGAAGGATATCTTTGAATGTTGCTCCCTGTCAAAACGATCGACAAAGAGAAAGAGAAAGAGAAGGAGAGAGAGAGAGAGAGAGAGAGAGAGAGAGAGAGAGAGAGAGAGAGAGAGAGAGAAATAGAGAGCTTGCGTATGTATGAGATAAATAGATAGATGGATAGAGAGAGGTAGAGAGAGGGAGAGAGAGAGAGAAAGAGAGAGAGAGAGAGAGAGAGAGAGAGAGAGAGAGAGAGAGAGAGAGAGAGAGAGAGAGAGAGAGTTCTTGGCACAGTTTCAAAGACTGTCGGCTGCGAACAAAATATTTCAAAGTCTTGCGTCGTGTACGAATTTCTCTGACTACCATTCGTCGTTAGGCGATAACTCAACGATCCTCTTTCTCTCTCTCTCTCTCTCTCTCTTTTTTTTTCTCTCTCTTTCTCTTTCTCTCTGTTACTCATGGGGAAATTATTTATTAAAAACTTTCATCATCTTGACACTTGAACAGGATATCGTCGGACGTTTTAAAACGAAATTAATATTATAACTTTTGTTAATCGAATAAAAACGCCTTAAATAAATGTTACAAGTTTGATGGAATATCGTCGTACGATTTCGCGTGTAAGACTTTCGTTATTGAAGAAAAAAAAAAAAAAAAAAAGAAAAAAAAATCACTGTAGCGTTGTAATATTGAAAAAGGAAATTGAATATTAATAACATCGCGTTGAGACCGATGTGGACGGTGGTGGAGCTGTGTGGGTGAGAGTCCCGCTCTAGGGAAATTTTGCTTAAGGGGAAAGAATGGAAGGGAAAGAGGAAGGAAATTTGAAAGAACAACTCGTTGATTTTCGAGCCAAGTATCGGAGGATATTTTATTTTCTGACATTATTCCAGGCTCTTTGCGATTACTCGAGATTCTTGAGAAATAGAAAGGGGGTTGGGAGGTTGAGGAGGGTAGTTGGAGATTACGCGTCGATAGAGAAATCCTTTGAATATTTTTCATTTAATAGGAATCTAGATGTAAAGGCTTTATCGACGATCGTTTGGTCGGTCGGCTCCGGCCGCGATAGTAAAGATAGAAGAAGAAGTAAAAGAAAAAGAGAGAGAGAGAGAAAGAGTGTGAGGAGGATGGTTAAGGGGAATGGAAGAGAAGGGAATAAAAGACACGGGGTTGGGAAACGGAGAAAGGCTAAGCGAAATTCGAATGCGGGCCAAGCAGATCTGTTTGTTCGGTGAACTACTTTCCACTTCGCTTTTCATCTCCTCGCAATGAGTTTCCATAGCTCGGCTTGGAGGGCCCTAATGAGTTTGCGATTGAAGTTCTTCGAGAGCGTGCGCCGTCGATGCACCAACCAGAGATAGAAAAAGATAGAGAGTGAGAAAGAGAGAGAGAGAGAGAGAGAGAGAGAGAGAGAGAGAGAGAGAGAGAGAGAGAGAGAGATAGAGATAGAGAGGAAGGTTTTATTATAATATCGAGCATCCGTCGTTGGCACGATTTTAATTTTTCCAGATATAATAACTTTCCAACGTTTATCACGATTTATTTCGATTTCGTAAACATTATTTTCCTAAAGAGAATTAATAATAGAGATAGAGGAATAAAAGTAAAAACGACTAACGATAATAAAATTGACCCTATATTTATTTATTAATTTATTTATTTACATTTATTTATTTATCTTTATTTTTAGAAAAATCGTATGATGATAATAATCGTACGATAATATTAATCTTAACTAATGATTCCTTTTAGTCGGCTCTCTCTATTGAAAAGGTATTTCTTATCAGTATTGATTAACGATTATATTCGTAATTACGAAGTTGTCCTTCATAAACGATTAAATCTTTTACGGAATATCGCTGATGATATTCCATGGTATTTCTGTATAATGTAATCGTGTTTTCGAT
>NC_140816.1:3637500-3655000 GCF_050613455.1 Vespa mandarinia | reverse complement strand
GAGAGAGTAGTCACCCCCTCCCCCTCCTCCCCCCTCTCTCTCTCTGTCTCTTTCACTCTGTTGAATAATTGAACGATCATGGAAAGCGGAATGGCGAAAGCCTGTTTCCTTTCTAGACGAGTGCTTCGCGATTGTTACCGCCTTCTCTCCGTTGGCTACGCTCTCTGGCTATGCCATCGTCGTTCGTTGTCGTTCGTTGCTGTTGCTGCTGTTGTTGCTGTCGTTGTTGTTGCCGTTGCCTTTGCTACTATTATTGCTACTGTTACTGTTACTGTTACTGTTGCAGTCGTAGTTGCAGTCACAGTCACAGTCACAGTCACGTTCTATACAACCTCTTGTACAACCTCTCCTTATCGAGATGCTTGCAGATGCAATTGCAACTTTTCACCGATTACCGATCAACTTTCTTTCTTTCTTTCTTTCTTTCTTTCTTTCTTTCTTTCTTTCTTTCTTTCTTTCTTTCTTTCTTTCTTTCTTTCTTTCTTTTTTCTTTATTTCTTTCTTTCTTTTTTCATTTTTTTTCTTTTCTTTTCTTTTTTTCTTTTTTTTTTTTTTTAACTTAATTTTTTTAGATTACAATTTATTTCATCTTATTTTATCTGAATAATTATTACAATAGCACGTGACTGTAGTCGTACGCTTCTACTTTTCTATTTTTTTAATATTTCTTTTATTTTATTGTTACAAAATTAATTACTTCGAAATCTACGTTTAAATTCTTTTTTTTTTTTTTTAGTATAATTATACTATGCTAAGCAATATACTTTAAGTACGTATAGTATAATTATGACACAAAGCACGAATAAAGTTTTAAACGATCAAACTTAAAAATTTATATAAATATTTTTGTATTGGCGATAAAAAGGAAAGAAAAATATTGGATTAATATACAAAGTTAATTACAATATAATCAAATTTGTATGTAATATTATTCGGTAGATAAATTTCACGTTTGCCCGATTTCATCTTATTTATGCGAACTACAGACCCCGCGTGCTATTATTCCACTAAGTTTATGGATCTATATTGTTATGCATACGTATACGCGCATACGTATGTTGTGTATACTCTCCGATCAAGGGGAAGTAAATCTAAACTTGCGTAATTATATAACTCTCGTTATGTATTTGCTAACTCGCGACAGATTTATGTCTTACGTACATATGTATATAATATGTGGTAGAGATATAGCGCACGTTGCACAATGCCCGTCGGTTATATCCCTACGCGACGCGGAAGTATTTTATAAGGGTCGAAAAGTTGGCTCGAAGTAGGCACACTCAAAATACAAGAACCCTCGAGAACAATGGAAATTATCGAGCGTAGAACGGCGAAACGACGTTGGTGAGTCTCAGAGGATGAGGGTGGGAGAGAGGAAAAAGGAAAAAGGGAAAAAAAATTTTTTTCTTTTGATTTTTTTTCTTGTCTTTTTCTTTTTTTTTTTTTTTTTTTTTTTTTTTTATTATTATTATTTCGAATGTAGAGATAATTTGATTGGACAGGTGTGGTGGGGCATGGAAAGGGATGGAACAGGGTTGGTTTCTCAATTTTTGGCTTGTGTTATCCGTCCAAATGGACTTTCGTAATCTAAAGTAAGAAACATATAATAATAAGGATCATTAATTCGACATCATTTTTAGTATATTATGACGTAACACTGTGCTAATTAATTTTGTAATAATAAAAATTGTCGTATCGAAATATACGTTTAATTTCAAAAATTTCCAATGTAATTTGTCAAAGAAAGATTTATTCTCAATGATATTATTCAATTTTAATGATAAATCAATACGATTAATATTCGGTTTGTAAAAGAGATATTTTGATTTATAATTTTACGATTTTATATCATTCATGGGAAATAATTATTTAATAATATTGGTAATTAATTTGATAATATGAAAAATATATTATGATCTTCTAAAAATTTAATTCAATCTTTAAAATCTTAAAAAAAAATTTTTTTTTTTTTTCATAAATTCGTCTTTATGAATAAATGTATTTCATTTCTATTCGACCTTTATGACGTCTTCGTTCATAAATTCGAAGTGACTTAATTATCATAAAGGATTTTATTTCAAAGGAAATAATATTTACTTTAAACGTTAATTTCAGTAAAAATATTTATTATATATATATACATTTTTTTTTTTTTTTTTTTTATTGACGTTTAGTTTTAATAAATTCGAAATAAACTTTATATTTTTTTTTCTTCATTTTTTTCTTTATATATATATATATATATATATATATATATATATATATATATATATAACTACTTTGTGATATATTTTGATTATCTCGTGAGTATTTTATAAGATCTTTTTGAGAAAGTTGTCGAGATGGAACGTATATATGTACATGTACATATACGTATATATGTACGAGCTCCTGTTTACAACGTCGATGACACGAAAGAACGGACAAGATGAAAGGGGGTCAAAGAGTAAAGAGAAAGGAAGAGAGATAGACGGAGAGAAAAGAGAGCAGCATCTGCCGTATTGTCAAACTTTCAGAATCATCATCGTTCGCAAGTTGACTGTTGTTAGTCCTTATACAGGCCGTTACAAAATTGATCTGTATTATATATTTTCAAGATAAAAAATTTCAAAACTCAAATAGAAATCCTAACGTTACGAGGATCATGATTATACTTTATTTCCTTTTTTTTTTTTTTTATTTCAATTTTTATTTTTTTTTCACATCGATCGCTTCGAAAACAAAAAGAACAAAAATATATATACACATATATACACGCATATAGTATATTTTTTTTTAATTTCGAACAATCCAGTATGTTGAAAGATTGAAAACATATTTGTTTTGAAACATCCTCTATATATATATATATATATATATATATATATATATATATATATGCATCGTAGGCATTGGACTTGTTCGGTTTGAGGGCATATGGTAAACGAGGCCGGTTTTTTATTATGGATATTGAAAGAGAAATGGACGTGGAGCGCGGAGAAACAGAAACGAAATATAAAGGAAGTGTAGTATATCGGGAGAAAAAGAAGAGAGAGAGAGAGAGAGAGAGAGAGAGAGAGAGAGAGAGAGAGAGAGAATGGGGAGGTGAAGAGGATGGCAGAAAAAGGAAAAGCAACGAAAAACAAGAATAAAAAGAAAAAAAAAGAAAGAAAGAGAGAAAAACAATATAAATCAAATCGCAATAACGAGTTAGTAGAGTAAACGTCTTCGTCACGCACATTGATTCGAATGAATATCACGTATTTTCTCTCTCTCTCTCTCTCTCTCTCTCTCTCTCTCTCTCTCTTTCTTTTTTTGTTCTTTTATGTTCTTTTTCTCTTTCAAAATTTTTTTTTTTCGTCGACTGGTTTTATTTTTACCATTTTATATATATATATATATATATATATATATATATATATACATATATATATATTTTTTTTTTCGTCACTCGTTTCATAAATACTATGCACCGTTTCTTAGTCATATCGTCGTTGATTGTAGATTTTCTCTCTCTCTCTCTCTCTCTCTCTCTCTCTCTCTCTCTCTCTCTCTCTCTCTCTCTCTCTCTCTTTCTCTCGTTTTCTGTTTAAAAATTTTTACAAAGGAAAAAAGAAAATATATATATATATATATTATATATAGAAATTTCACACTGATATCAGCGATAAACTTTATAACGTACATTTAAGATCTTAATCCCTGGGCATTTAATTAAAGTAGTTAAGAGATCTTTCCCGTCTCCCTCCGAAGGAAGGAAGTTACAGTAGCGTCGTTAGCATAAACGATTGCCTCTTCCTGCTTTCTACCTTGCATGTGTAATACTAACCGAGTCATTAAAACTGACAGACAAAGGAAAGAAGAGGAATGCCTCATCCTACGAACGTCTATATTAATCTTTTACGATCTAATATAAGGCTACTGTAAAGTGAAAAGCTCAGACCGTCATCATTTTATTATTATTATTATTATCATCATTAATATTATTGTTACTATTATTATTATTATTATTATTATTATTATTATTATTATTATTATTATTATTATTATTATTAATATTATTATTAATATTATTAACATTGCTAATTGCAAAGATCGTCAAAATATCATGTACGCGTTACGTAGAGTAACGAGAAACTTTATATTTTTTGAACGTACTTCTCGTTCTATTCATTTATTTATTTTTTAATTATTACAAAGAATTGAAGATTTTTAATTATGTAAATTGATATTAGAAAATTTAGCTTTGGTGTTCAAAGATATTCTTTTTCCTTTTTTTTTTTTCTTTTTTTTTTTTTTTGTCCAAAATTAATTAATTTTTTGTAAATCTTTTTTCAACCTACTACAAAATATAAGATTTAATTACGTGAAACAAGCAAAGAACCGTTCATGGGTCAAAGCGATTAAACTCAACTTTTGAATTTTTGACAAAACTTTCGTTCCAAAAGTGCCTTACCATCGACACATTACTTTTTTTTTTTTTACATATCGTATAAATTCCCTTAATAATTAACTGCTTAATAACATCAAATGACAAAATATTTCATGATCGTTGAGTAATATAAATTTACTGTTCAACTTTGTCAATTTTATCTACTTTCTGTTTTATGAAACTAATTCGTTTGGCAAACGATTAATTAAAATATGACTTACAAGGATTATCGATTTAATTTGAATATTTTAACATATGCATTTATAACACACAGATACACACACACACACACACACACGTATGAAAGGAGATACATAATAAATAAATTTATTGTTTGCAAGTCACGTATCTCGATTTAATTTGTGTGTTTATTATAATACGTTTATATATTCAGCAATAAACAAGGAATTGACGCGATTAAGATGACTAATCTGAAATACGCAATGGGTAATTTAAACTATGTGCATCCTGGTAGAAATCTAATACCTTATTGTTTGTTATCCGTATATCTATTTCTCTTTTTCTTTTGGTCGTAAGATAAGACTGATACAAAGCTATTGCGATTAAACGTCTTTTCCTGTGTAATGCCACGAGATCTCGTCAAACGTCGAAGTAGATCGAGTTACGTTTATATTTTTTCAGTTTGTTAGAAGAGAGTCACGGATATGTGAGTCATACGATCGAACCACGAAGCATATCCTATCTGAGAACGCGTGTAATCGGAGAACTTGTGAAATCCATTAGGGTCTCATACTAAATAGATTTTGATGATATGACAAGATATCATCACCATTCATTTCTTTTTTGTTCTTCCTCCTCCTTCTCCTCTAACCCCACCCCTCCAATCACTCCTATCTCTCACTGATCTGATATATTTTAAAAAACCGATAAGAGTTACAGAAGAGTATTCGATGGTTCGACAACGATTAAATTGATTTCAACGTGTATCGATAAGAAATTAATTTATTTATTTAATTTATTAAAATCTCTCACAATTGAGATTTAACAAAATGATTCCTTGAAAGATTTCGTTAATCATTATAATCCGCTATCTTATCGATTTATCATCGTAAAAAATTAAATAAACTTATTAACGATACAAGTAGTATTATATTCTTTATTATCTACATATAGTATCTAATGATATATTAGAATATAGTATGTATATTAACGTAGAGATAAAAAATAGAACTATTGAAATTCTGACATTAGTATTTAGGAGAGAAACAATAATGCATTACTAGATCACTTTTGCTTGGGATGATCATACCGATCGAAATATGTTTGCGAATGTCCTTATCGTCGTATCGGGTCTTAACAGAGAATCCATGGGTCAACGTGTTGTACCAATCGAATCGGAGTAAACTCTATCTCAACGGGTGGCAATAGACTTCATTGATGTCATTACGATCGGGGTTTAGCGGAAGCGAGTGGTGTGGAACAGGAGCAAATAGTTTGGGTTTACCAATTGTTCTCTCAGGCATGTCGTCGATCTCCCATTCATGGAATCGCTCTACCGATAGCGAAGGACAACCTGCTGGATTGCGTCCTCGATGACCTTTTCACCGATCGAACGAACGATTGTCGTGCTAATTCCATTGAATATCTCAAACCAATTCGAATGTTTCTATTTAATCGAAGACGACGTATCTATCTTTATTACTTGTAAAAGGAAAAAATATAGGAGTATGAAGAAGAAGGAGGAAAGAACAAAAGAGAACAAATAATGCAACGGATCAAAACAAAACTTTAATTAGATCAAAATTGTCTTTGGCGTTCATTAAGAAGAATCAATTTCATTAGGAAATTCCTTGCACGAATGTATATCAAGTGTTAAATAGGATAACGTCAGATTCTAAAAGGGTAAATTTGAAGCTACTTCTGAAACAATAGAATAGGGGTTGGTCGAGAGTCACCCAAAGGAAGAGAGAACATCATCTTGGTCGTTGAATAGAATAGTGTTTAACGGTAAATCGTCGACCGGTTAACGTCCACATAAATTAGTAAAGAGAGAGACAGAGAAAGAGAGAGAGAGAGAGAGAGAGAGAGAGAGAGAGAGAGAGAGAGAGAAAACAGGCTGACTGTTGGACAGCTGATCGATGGTCAGTAGTTAGCATGTATATAACCGCGAGAAAATGATAGGAGGAGGAGGGTGGAGGTTGGGTTTTCGCGGTCGAGGGGTTAGAAGGAAAGGAAGAGAGGATGCCGATGGAGATGGTGTAGATAGTAGTAGTGGTGGTAGTATTAGTAGGGGGGAGGGATTGGTCTTTCTCGCGCGGCCAGCCGTCTCCGATGCCGAACGAACGTTTGGACGATGGCCAAAATGCCGCCGGTAAAATTAATCGTTCCCTGACACGAATTCCTCTCTAAGTGGGAATACCAATTTGTAGACGAGGAAGAGAGAGAAAGAGAGAGAGAGCGAGAAATAAAGGGAAATAGGCAGATCGTGAAAGGGTTGTTTTCTAAACACGTAATTATATCGAATCCACGGTTAACAAGCTACTTTACTGTACGCGGGCATATACTCTTTGGACTCTCCCTCTACTCTCCTCCCCTCTCTCTCTCATACTGTTAAACAACGTACTCGTTGATTATTGGCCGTCACCCAAAAGCCCCATCCGCGACTTTATCTCGAAGGCAGCGTTGTTTATGATCACGATATAACTACAAAGGATGTCTTTCGAAGTTAATACGTGGTTCGCTGATAAAGCATCAAACGTTACGAGCATAATACTTGTTTATCCGATAATCTAGCTTTTGCAAACAAAGTTTCCAAGTTATGACGAAGTTCGTTTCTCCATCTTGTTACAGATTCGACTTACTACGAGACGTGGTTTAACTTGGCATGGAAGAAAGATCGTAGAGAAATCGCGTGACCGGTGACTAAAAAAAATGGAGCGACTGTTGTGAATCCAGGAAGGAAGGAAGGAAGGACGGACGGACGGACGGAAGGAAGGAAGGAAGGAAGAAAGAAAGAAAGAAAGGAATTAAAAGAAGCTGGGATCTCGAGCGATCTTGGCGAGGCTCCCAAATATCTCTGGTGTTATCGGATAACATCGCAAAAAGAAAAGAAATTCGTAATAAGATTCGTCGAGTTTGTGTCGGTGATGTGTCGTGATAGGTGGTGACCCCGTGTTCGTGGCCCCGTGAGGGCGTAATCGTCAGTGTTTTATGTGTCGATGGTGCAAAGGAGTCTATACGTTGGATCTAAAAAGGTTTGGGATTATCCAGGATATATGTAGCATATAAATTCGAATATATATATATCAACGGAATCACAAGAGGGAGAGTGAGAAGAGAAGGAGGTGTATAAAAAGGTGTTTTTGCGCAAAAAAAAGAAAGAGTTGCTATTGTGTAGAGAGAGCGAGAGAGAGAGGGAGAGAAAGAGAGGGAGAGAAAGAGAGCGAGAGAAAGAGAGAGAGAGAAAGAGAGAGAGAGAGAGAGAGAGAGAGAAAGAGAGAGAGAGAGAGAGAGAGAAAGAGAGAGAGTGAGAAGTGTGCGCGCGCGGGTCTTGTTTGGATATCAAGAACACCAAAGGAGTAGCCGCGGGGTAAGTGATGTGTTCGATGGACGAGGCGCGTCTCGCGGGCGGTGGTCGGGGTAAAACGAACGCGTGTCGCTCGCGCTGCCATTATTCGGGATCCGTGAGAAAAGGCGGGCAGTCGGTGATCAGGCTGGCGGGTGCCGGGGAAACGTTTCCAAGGGCATGGCGACCACGCCACTAGGCGGTCGCCTCCCTAACGTTAACCGCAAAGGACCATCCCCGTGTATCGGTGGTGGTGGTGCTAGTAGTAACGGCAACATCAACAACAACAACCACAGCAGCAACGTTAGTAGCAGCAACGGTGGCAACATCAACGGCAACAACGGTAGCCTTAGTAGCAGCAGCAACAGCGGTGGTGGTAGTAGTAGTAGTAGTAACGGTGGCGGCAACAACAACAACAGCGGATGCAATAGCAGCAGCAACAACAGCATAGGAAGTAATATCAATAACAACAACGGTGGTAGTCAGAGAAGGCAAGAACGTAACACGATCGGGAGAGATCATCATCGGCATCACCACCATCATCATCATCATCACCATCATCACCATCATCATCATCATCAAGGTCGAGACAAGTCAGGAGCAGCGGTAGCCGCGCCGACATCGTCCTCCACCTCCTCTATTACCTCTATCTCTTCTTCGTCCGGTTCATCCTCCTCTTCTATCTCTTCCTCCTCCTCCTCCTCCACCTCGTCGTCGTCGTCGTCGTTGTCGTCTAGCAGTGCGTGCCAGCAGCGCGAGGCTAAAACAAGCACGGTGGCTGCTAACGCCGGTGAGCTGGATCCGGCCGCGACTAATGCGACCAACAACTTCGAGTACGACGACAACGAATGGGACATTGGCATAGGAGATCTTATAATCGATCTTGATGCGGACATTGAGAAGACGAGGGACGAGAAACTGAGCTCCTCGGGGACAGGCATGGCTTCTACGCCTGCCTCGGCAGCATCGGCCACGAATAATCCGAATCATCATCATCTTCAAAACTCAGTGTCAGCTTTGAACTCGTCTAACTCGTCCAACTCGGTATCCGGAGTCGTATCGTCTGGCGTAGTATCGAACGCGGTTAATCAGTCATCGTCCTCGTTATCGTCCAATTCGAATTCGTCGAACTCGTCTAACGTCTCGTCGTCCTCGTCGTCCTCCTCAGGCTCGTCCTCGTCGTCGTCCTCCTCCTCTTCGAACTCTTCCTCGTCCGGTGGTGCCGGTGGTGGTTGCGTCGTCGGTAATTCGGGAAACGGCCGAGCCCAAAGCCCCTGTAGCTTAGGCGCAGGTGGCAACGCTCCTACGGCGAACGGGCCGATCGTCATCGGCGGTAACAACGGTACTGGTAACAATCAGACGAGCAACGGTTCGACCTCTTCGCAGGTGCAGCAGCTAGTTACGGGAGGAAAGCAAGGGTCCGCGACTGTAGTGGGCGCGGTAAACGCCGTGGTACACGGTAACGCCGGAAATCCCGGCAAGATGGCCGTTGAACATTCGGCGACCGTCGACAAGGGCCTCAAGATGAAGATCAAGCGTACGAAGCCCGGCACGAAGAGCAGCGAGGCCAAGCACGAGATCGTTAAGTCAAACGAGATCAATGGTACGGCCTCCTCCCAGGATAGCAACAACGGATCTTCCCAATCGTCGAGCTCAACGTCGGGTTCGGCGACATCGGGCTCATCGTCGACCTCCGTCGGGCAAAACTCTCAAAATTCGGAGTGTGTAAGCGGTGCGGGTGGTGGTAGTGGTGGTGGTGGTGCCGGTGGTGGAAGTGGTGCTGGTAGTGGTGGTAGTGGTGGTAGTGGTGCCGGTGGTGCCGGCGGCGGTGGTAGCGGTACCACGGCCGGTCAAACCGGTGCCACCGGACAATCGTCTTCCTCGAACAAATCTAAACCCAGCCATTCGCCGGCCTCGGCGACCGGGACGGGAAACGCGCAGTCCTCGACGGCGGGCTCGAAGCGTGGCTCGAGCGGACATCGCCGTGAAAAGGCTCGTGACAAGCACGAGAAACCACAGAACAATCACGCGCCGCAACAATCGAAACCGGAGATGAACGGAACGGCGAGGCCGCCGGCACCTCAGAGTCAAAACTCGGCGGGACAGGCAACCCAGTCGCAGGGACCGACGCCGGCAGCGACGGCGCCTCAACAGACTCAGGGACCACCGCCTAGCTCAAGGACGGGCTTTTCTGTCTCGCAAGGAGCCGGACCACCGGCAACTAGCGCCGCGGCGCCATGTCCTCCGCCGAGCCCGGCCAGCGCAACGGCAGCTGGGGCCCCGGCCAAGCCGGAACAGACCAAGGTGGCCTCCGTACCGGGACCACCCCTTACTACGCCGGCCGAGGAGGCCATGGACACTGCGGCTAGTCCTCCTCCGGCCAAAAAGATGAAGACGTCCAATACGGAACCAAAGGTAAAACAGCCTTTCCGGTAACTTCGACAGCCTCTACCGACACCTATACCATCTATACCTCTTTTTCATTCAAAACTCGTGCGTTTCCAACGTCGAACGTCGCCAACACTGAACATACAGTTATTTCTCCTTTAGCCATATATAAGACATTTTATCGTTTTCACGTGGGTTCTCGACCGACTACTATATGCGAGAGTCCACGCAATCGGCTTGGATTTCTCAAATACAACGACGATGTTAATTAGTCCACGGGAAACACGGATAATGTAATGAATCAGCCGCACAGTCGGCTTTTCATTTACCTCTCGCGTGTTACCGCTGCTGCTACTACTGCCGTTGCTGTTACTACTACTACTACTGCTACTACTACTACTACTACTGCTACTACTACTACTACTACTACTACTTCTACTACTACCTACCTACTACTATTATTGTTACTACTGCTGCTGCTACTGTTACTACTCCTACAATCAACCGCTGCCTACCGTTCAACGAAAGTCGTTTTAAAATCGCCGTTTTGTTCCTCGAAATCATTTTATGATAGACACTCTAATGGAATGAAACGAGAGTTCCACGCGTTGATTTGAAAACTTTGACAACATCCCTTTCGTCGAATTTTTTTTCTTCTTCTTCTTCTTCTTCTTTTTTTTATTTATTTTAATTCGATGTGCATCGAGAGGGATCGAGATCAAATTCTCTTTCTCTCTCTCTCTTTATCTCTCTCTCTCTCTCATTTCTCCCCTCTCGTTCTTCCCCTTTCTATGTCTCTCTTTCTCTCTTTCTCTTTTCAGAAAGCTCTCGTAAATCCTGCTACATATCGTTTCTTGATCCGTCCGTCAAAAGCCGTGCATTATTTCCCCTCGAAAAGGTCTCTAACGTTATCCGATTTTACGCTCGGCCGCACGCGCCGAGCCAGTTGAGCTTCGACACTAGGCCAACACAAATTTTTCACTTGGAACGCTCTTTATCCCGAGTAGGATGAGAGAGAGAGAAAGAGAGGTGAGGATGGGGTGGGTGGGGGGCGCTAGTTATCCTTTTCAACCAATGGAAATACTAAACCTTGGAGATTCAGAAATCACAGTAAGAAATATTTCTAAGAAATAAAAAAGAAAATCAACGAGGAGAATATATTTATTTTCTTTTTTCTTCTCGTTCTTCTTTTTCTTTTTTCTTTCTTTTTATTTCTTTTTTCCTTTTTTTTCTGACAAAGATCAACGAAGGCTTCAGTCACCTTGGCACACATCGACTCGTTCTCTCTCTCTCTCTCTCTCCTTACCTTCCGATCTCGCATTTCTCGCGTATATCCGTTAGAGTAGTAGCATGTAAAAAACATTCATACCACATATATGTGTGTGAGAGCATGTGTACGCGCGTGTGGGAACGAACCGATGTAAGGTCGTCGTACGTGTCGCGTTGTTGTGTGACCGCGTTACACGTCCGTCGTTCGTGATAAAATGATTGGATTTTGTTGTCATCTTTTATCATACCTTTAGTCTTATCTGTGTATATTCGAATATACATATATGTACGTATACTCGAGTGGTTTGGATATATATATATATATATATATATATATATATATGTATATGTGTGTGTGTGTGTGTGTGTCGAGTGAAAATATATCGTCGATTGGCCGTTATCGAATTTTGATAGCTAGTCGTTCCAAGTACAATGGCCCTTTGTTCGAAGACTGTCTCGTGACAGATCGTTTCTGATGTGGGTAGAATCCTAAGTACGATAGAGTTTCTTTCGATTTTTGAAACGCGATATCTTTCACGTCGAATGTTACTTCGTAAAATCTACGACCAGGAGATCGTACGTCTAAATCTCAAAACGTATGACGTCTTTGTATTTGTATTTGTATGTGTTCATTCTTCGGTCTGTTTGTACTCGATATCTCGAAAATAATATTGGAGATATTTTAGTCGGAATTTAATTCAACATTTATTTTTTAATAATTTACATTTGAGCATTCTATATATATGTGTGTGTGTGTGTGTGTGTGTGTGTGTGTGTGTGTGTGTTCGTATAAATGGTCGTCCCGTTTAATATCCCTCATATTTGAATATGTTTCAGCAGCATACGTTATATCGATGATCGATTTTTTTTTACCTTCCCCTTCGCCCCCTTCGTGTCCAATTTAAATGATTCGCCCGAATTCGTTAGAAATTTTGTTTAATATCAATAAATGATATATAAATCGAAAGTTCTCTATAATTTGACGAAGTTAAATACTTTGGATTGGGGCGTGTGGCGGTGCGTGGAGTGGTGGAACCGGGGCGGGGGGGGGGATACGTTTGTACAAACTTTCTTTTTTGTTTATTTATCTTTTTATACTTTTATTATTCAGATATATCGAAGTAAATATCTAAAATATTTCTATACTTACTCTGGGAATACCCTTTTGTATGTACTAATCCCATCGAATCATTGGTCAATTATATTTTTTCGAGATAACATTTAACATATTCAACGATCTTAATTATTTTTGAAAGAGAAATTTAACGTAGAAGTTTCTACGACACGTGAAAATAATTGCGATTCTTCTTTAAATCATAAAACCACGATGGAAGTTAACTCGTTTTTC
Source organism: Vespa mandarinia (assembly GCF_050613455.1). Lineage (NCBI taxonomy): Eukaryota > Metazoa > Arthropoda > Insecta > Hymenoptera > Vespidae > Vespa > Vespa mandarinia. The sequence goes on along the minus strand of NC_140816.1, from coordinate 3,642,058 downwards.
TCCTCGTCTAATAAAAAAATAAAACGTGAAAGATGAAAGTTACGTTCTTTCTCGTTCGCATTTCTGCATACTCGACTTCAAGGGAAGGGAGCAAAAAAAAAAAAAGAAATAAAGAAAGAAATAAAGAATGAAATAAAGAATGAAATAAAGAAAGAAAGAAAGAAAGAAAGAAAGAAATAAAGAAAGAAAAAGAAAGAAGGAATTTGATCTCTGTCGAAGCTCTTTTCTTCTCATTCGATCATATCGATCGATTCGATCATTCGATCATATATAGATGATAATCCCGAAGATAAAAAAAGAAAAAAAAAAAAAAAGAAAAGGAAAAAGAAAAAAAGAAAAAACAGGAACCTCTAGAGGAGAGAGGCTAAGAAGTTAGAAAAATAAACGAAAATGATTGAAGAGCGTGGATCAATGTCAATCGGACGATCCGATCAACACGTCGTAGAAAGGGACGTCGTGATCTAGATCGTATACGGTAAACGGTGGAATGGGTAGAGTTGGGTGGTGAGTAGTTGGTTGAGGTGGGGAAGGAGGGGGGGACAGTGAAAGAGGGAGAAGGCGGGGGGAATGTTGTACGTAAGAAAAGGAACTGTGGTGGGAAGGAGAGGTAGGGGGGGATATTATAGACTTGTGCGTGCTCGCACTTCTCAGTCAATTACGAGACGAGTCTCTACGCTCATTAGCATTAGTCCGTGCACCGCACGTGCGTTTCCACGCGAGGAACAACATGTATAGTTCTGGATTCCAGCTGTCGAGAGTTCCTTTTAAAGAGAAAGAGAAAGAAAGAGGGAGGATGTATGTATGTGTATGTATACGTATGTGTGAGGGAAGGAGGGAGAGAGAGAGAGAGAGAGAGACAAAACAAGACTCTAAAGCAGTATTCTCCAAGTCAAAGCAAACCTAATTGGATCGACGACCGTCTACGAATAATACGAGTCGTACGAAACAACACTCTAATCGCGTTTCAACTAAAAACCTTTCTTTTTCTTTTCTTTTTTTCTTTTCTTTTTTCTTTTTTTTTTTTTTTTGTATTTTATTTTTCCTTTTTCTTTTTTAAGCTTACGTAGATACGTATGTAATATAATATTTTATATTTTCACGATTTTTCTCTTTTTTCTTTTCTTTCATTTTTTGTTCTTTTCAAAACTATCGATTTGTTGTTATCATCTGATACGATTTATATATATATATTACGTGCGCGCGCGCGCGCGTGTGTGTGTGTGTGTGTGTGTGTGTGTGTGTGTGCAGTATGTTCGTTAAAAATGGAATCCTGTATTAATCAAGCGAGCCGTGATAAAATATTTTAAATTCCGTGTTTCATGTTCATTGCAGAAACATGTTAATGATTGTATAGATAACAAAATTTTAGATTTTGGATCGATAAGCATCGATATCCTGAAAATCTCTTTATGCGTTGATGAAATGAGAAAAAAAAATGGAATCTGTTTCTTTATCTCTATCAATATCTCTCTCTCTCTCTCTCTCTCTCTCTCTATCTATCTATCTATCTCTTTCTTTTTATACTTTTTTTTTCATTGATTTCGTGCCCATAACAGCTGATTCGAGATTTCCGATCATCAAATTCACGTCGAATGAGTGCAACATACATACATACATATATACATATATGTATATGTATATATACATGTATATATACACGTATATATTATGTCCTCTATGTACATATATTTAGATAGAAAAAGAGGAAGATCAACTTGCAGGAAAGGCCAGGGATTTGCTTCGGTCGCACGACGCGTCGTTTGGCAAATATTTTTGATCGCACCCCAGACTGCGAATTGACGTTTATCGACGTTCGCTAAGGGGGTGGAACGAGGGTGAAACCAGACTCGGTACATGGAGGGTGGATCTCTCGTGGCACCCGACGTGCAACCTACCAAAGCTGAATCTCTCTCTCTTTTTCTCTCGCGTTCTCTCTTTCTCTCTCTCTCTCTCTCTGTCTCTCTCTCTCTCTCTCTCTCTCTTTTTTTGCTTCAGGGGAAATAATCTACCCCCTTTTGTACATAGTTTCATCATACGTATATACGTGAAGTCTATATAATGGATACACATACGTTCCACCTACACTGTTTCGACGTTCGTCGATACCATCGCGTTTATTTACATTTTGCAACGCTTCCATTATTTCATCCTCTCTTTCTCTCTCGCTCGTTTCTCTCGTTTCTCTTTCTTTCATTCGTTATTTTTTGTTGAATTATTTCAACACCTATTCTCCGCTCTCTCGCTTTCGCTCCCTTTTTTTTCTTTTTTTATTTTCTTTTTTTTTATTTTTTTCTTTTTTTTTCTTTTTTTTTTATTTTATTTTTATTATTATTATTATTGTCGTTGTTTCCTTTTCCCTTTTTTCCTTTTTTTTATTTTCTTTTTTTTTTTTGTTGTTTTTTTTCCCCTCGTTTTATTTCTCCTCACATACACATTTTTGATAATTTCATAATAAACGCTCGACGTACAACGGCATTTCTGTAAAATCATTCGACACTCAGCGTTATACATATGTAGATACAAAAGCGAGCCTCGATGGATTACAGTGATGATTGTTTACGTTTTCTCTATTCTTTTTCATTGTTATTAGGATTTTAATTCTTTGTCAATTCTTCTTTCTCATTTTTCCTTTTCATTCCCTTTAATCGTATTGTTTTTGTTTATTTTTCGACGTTAAATAAATAAGAGATTATCTCGATCGCAAACGAAAAAAGAAAGAATGAAAAAGCGTAGAAAAGAAGAAGAGGAAAGGAAAAAGGAAATAGGTTACTTTTGTCATTATCTATCTTAGATTACGACAAATAGAAGAAGGGTGAGGTGGTGAGGTCAGAGTGGGTGGATGGATGGGTGGGGGGAGAAGGTCAAAAGAGAAGAAAAGATTTATTTAGACGTTCTTTATGATATCGTCCTCGTTACAGTTGGTAGAACAGGAAGTAGAGAAGATTCACCGTTAGAGAGTTTCTCTCGTACTCGCGACAAACGACTACCTCCTAAAATTACTTTCCGCTTGGAAAATTTCCTTCCTTCCTTCCTTCCTTCCTTCCTTCCTATCTTCCTATCTTCCTATCTTCCTTTCCTATCTACCTTATCACGACGATGTACTTCTAAAGAAAGATTATATATATATATATATAAACACACACACACACATATATATATATATAGAATGTAAGTATGTCGTCGTCTAAGATCGCAACGCGAGCGAATCACTAGAAATTACTGATTTGTCACGCACCAACGAACCGTGCGAAGTAATCAAGTACTTACATAAATACATCCATAGACAAGGATTATTATCTCTTAAGTTATCGCATGTCTTGATGATTCGTGAGGAGGATGGACGAAGAGGGGGAAATTATTCGTATAGGTGTATTCGAGAGGAACTAGGAGAGAGAGAGAGAGAGAGAGATTCATCGAGCGAGAATAGAAACGACGGGGAACCTACAACAAAAAAGGAGAAGAACAAGAATAAGAAGAAAGATCCATTCTGTAGAGCATGGCTGATAGGTGGTTAAAGATAAGCATCAAGAGATAGAGATAACGAGCGGGCGAGCAAAAGAGAGAAAGAGAGAGATTCGCAGTGAAAGGCCGCGAACGCTTGTTTTCATCGCGTTTCTCGTACCTCCATTTTGCTCTCTCTCTCTCTCTCTCTCTCTCTCTCTCTCTCTCTCTCTCTCTCTCTCTCTCTTTCTATCTATCTATCTCTATCTCTCTCATTCTGGTATCCCGGCCAGCTTTTCGCAGGATTGGACTCTGGCAGGCTTGATTGGTCCACCCGAGAGGATGGAAAAAGAGTGAGAAAGATGGATGAAGAGAGAGAAAGAGAGAGAGAGAGAGAGAGAGAGGAGGGATGGAGGAGAATGAGGGAGGAGAAGATATCAACGTGTTCGTAGTGGTGTCTATGTTAGTGTGTATCAACGAACACGAGAGAGAGGGAGAGAGAGAGAGAGAGAGAAAGAGAGAAGAGAGGGTTGGTCTCGCGTTGTCAGCGACGCGCGGCTGCTTTGAGTAAAATTGGAATTTTGAGAGAGAAAGATAGAGATAGAGATAGAGATAGAGATAGAGATAGAGGGAAAGAGAAACAGAAAGAGAGATAGATAGAAATAGAGAGAGATGGTTGAATGAGGGTGGTGGCTTCAGCAGCAGCAGCAGCAGCAGCAGCGGCAGCAGCAGCAGTAGCAGTAGCAGTAGCACGGTGGCGACGCCACTACGAGCGCTGTTAGAGGGGTAAGAGGACTTGGAAAGAGGGATGAAAGAGGGGGTGGGTGCTGACACCGCGGCGTGAGGTAGGGGTGGCCGGGCGAAGGGGGTGAAATCAATACTCTGCGGTCTCCGCCCTCAGGAGTACACGGATGAATACACGGACAAACACGAGCGTCGCCGACTTCGTCGTCGTCGTTGTCGTCGTCGTCGTAATAGTAGAAGAAGTAGTAGTAGTAGCAGTAGCAGTGGTAGTAATAGTAATAGTAGTAGTCGTCGTCGTAGTCGCCAGTGACGACGCCGTTTGTCGTCTTTCGTCTTTCCAGACTTCCGTAATGCCTCGCTCTCCTCTCTCTCT
>NC_140816.1:3627500-3630000 GCF_050613455.1 Vespa mandarinia | reverse complement strand
AGGTCTCAGGGCAACTTGAGGGGAGTATGTTTTGTATGTGTGTGCTTACGTACATGGTTATACATTCTCCTCTTACAACTATAATAATGATAATAATCATAATAATAGTAGTAATAATAATAATAATAATAATAATAATAATAATAATAATAATAATAATAATAGTATGGGTAGGAGAAGTGATACGTAAGATATACACACGCGCGTGCACACTTGCTTCGTATTTCTATTTCTATTTCTATTTCTATCTCTATACTTTTTTTTCCCCTTTCTGTTTTAATTTCATTTAGTAATTTCAATGAACAACAATAATCTTGACGTATAAAAGCTCGGCTAATTTTTGATTACAAGTTTTTACTATGGTTAAAGATCTACCTGTATGTATATATATGTATATATATATACATATATATATATATATATACATATATATATATATTTTTTTTTTTTCTTATTCTTTCTCGAAAGATCTCGTTTTGCGAGAGGAAAGAGACACGAGTGTTGTACTCTCGATTCGAGTAACAAGCTCTTCTCTCTCTCTCTCTCTCTCTCTCTCTCTCTCTCTCTCTCTCTCTCTCTCTCTCTCTCTCTCTCTCTTTCTCTCTATCTCGTTCATTCGATGTCGTGTTTTCGTCCTCATCGTGTCCCCATCTTCATCGTCGTCGTCGTCTTCTTCTTCTTCGTATCGCGAAACGATTCGAGTTTAGTATATGTTGTGTGAGCGTGTTCTCTCCTAGCGTGTTCGCTTTCGTATCGTACATATGTATCTCTCTCTCTCTCTCTCTCTCCTTTCCCTCTCCCTCTTTCTCTCTCTCTCTCTCTCTCTCTCTCTCTGGTGCACAATAGGGAAGCAAGGAAGGTTATCTACGTAAAGCGGAAGGCAATGGAAGAGAGAGGCATTCCTCAAAAGCATTTCTCCTATACCTTTGCGATTCCTCTTTGCTCTCTTCTACTGAGAAAAAGAAAGAGGGGAGAGAGAGAGAGAGAGAGAGAGAGAGAGAGAGAGAGAGAGAATGATACGATGGAATGTGAACCGCACCCAGATTTTCATGTTGCATTTCAAAAGAAATAGCAAAATGAGAGAGATAACAGATAGAAAAGCATTGAAATAGAGCAACTCTCTCGCGGTGTTCTTTCGATTTTTTCATCATCATCATCATCATCATCATAATCATCATCATCATCATCATCATCATCATCATCCTCTCTCTCTTTCTCTCTCTTTCAGTTTGTCTATTATTGTTTTTTTTCTTTCTTTCTTTCTTTTTTTTTTTATTATTATTCTATTCATACTTTTGCATATCCAATGACATGTCGTTAGATGGAGAAAGGAAGTATCAGTGGCACGTTCTACTAATCATAACGATGACGAGTACAAGGATACACGTGGCTAATTAAGTCTGGAGACAAACGAGTTATAATTCCTTTTGATTAATCAAGCTCACAATAATTTCGTCGTCCGGTTTGTGACGTAATAGGAAGGATCGTCCCTTTTTCTCTCTCTGCCTCTCTCTCTCTCTCTCTTTTTCTCTCGTTCTTACTCTTTCTGTATGCCGGTCATTTAAATTAATTTAATTAATAAATTAAATTTAATTAATAATTTAATTTTTTTATTTATTTACTTATTTACTTATTTTCTTCTTTTAACTTCATCTTCTTGTATTCTTTCTTACTACTGTACTCTCGACGATGACAAAAAAGGTGATGGTGGAGATAGGGGAGGGAAGAAAAAAGAAGCGAACAAACAAATGGACGAAAAATCGAAGAAATTATTTGGAACATTTGATTCAATCTTCGTTTTCTATCACGTCGAATTTTCTTTTTTTAAAATTCATAAGCTTTTCAATCGACCAACAGTAGTGACATTATAGTCATACTGAATGAAATCCTCATTGAGATTCAAGAGACTTTTGACGTATGACTATCTCTATTTATCTTTGTCTCTCTCTCTCTCTCTCTCTCTCTCTCTCTCTCTCTCTCTCTTTCTCATTCTCTTCCTAAACGTAGACATTTGTATATCACCGAAGCGTGTCCACCTTCGTATCGATAATGCTTGGAAATCGAGGCGTGGCAGTGATTAAGCGACATTTCACTATTCAGTCGCGCTTTGTCGTGCTCGGAACGTATCTATCTCTGTGCTACTAGCGCGCTCGCGTGGTGTATATATTGTATGTATACGTGTATGCAACGCGTGTACACGTCAGAACCTCATCGTTCCAAAATGATTTCATCGATCTTCCTTTCACAGTTGCGATATGAACGCGACAACATGCGTTATCTTTCTCTCTCTCTCTCTCTCTCTCTCTCTCTCTCTCTCTCTCTCTCTCTCTCTCTTTCTATTCGTTCTCTATTTATCTTTCTCAACCGCCTTAATGAAAGAGAAAGATCGAATCGATTTTAATTACGACTAAAACACGATCGATCTTTACACGATGTACTTAGAAAAAAGAAAAAAAAGAAAAAGAAATAAAAAGAAAAAAAAAGAACAGAAAAAGAGTAC
>NC_140816.1:3457500-3622500 GCF_050613455.1 Vespa mandarinia | reverse complement strand
AGTAAATATTTATAGTCGCAGATTCCACGGCACACGTTCGTCGCTTAATCGAGCCGATGAAACGCGAAACTTTGCTATGACGACGGCTCCTCTTAGTTTCGCACGTTGCTACTTCCTTCTTTTTAGTTTTTTTTTTATTTTGTTTTCCCTTTTACCTTTTTCCCTTTTTTTTTTTTTATTCTTTTTTCTGTATATATATATATATATATATATATATATATATATATATATACATATTTCTTTTTTTTTCTTTTCTCGAAGAGAACCCGATTTCCAAAGCGACAAAATCTTATCCGATAGAACAAAGTAGCAAATTGGAAACGCCACCCATTTAATGATAATATCGATAGAAATTGTTCTTTACATTTGACATGATACTTTATTAACTCAATTAAGAAATGTTAGAAGTCGTGAAATTAACAATTAATTGTATTAATTAAATAGACGTATAAATCGTATAATATGACCTATATCAAATAGAATTTCCATCAGACCTTTTATAACCAATGATATCCAACAAATTTTATATATATATATATATGTTTTTTTTATATCATTAGTTTATCTATCTAATATCATTAGTTTATCAATTCTAATCCAGAACACTTATTATCGGTCCTATAATACAAAATATATATTTCTTTATCGAAACGCGTGGTTATGTATTATACCCTGCCTGTGGTTTTATTCGTCTAGTTAGTATTATTAGAAGATTTAATGCAGTTTGTGCACCACTGCTGTGTATCTATACGTTTGACGATCCGAGCTTGTTCGAGCGAGGAAAGCTCGTTCTCCGATAGCTCGTCGAAATGCATCGAGATGCACGTTGGTCGACTGTGCGGACGCGCCATTAAGCCACTCCGTTAAATTTCTCTCTCTCTCTCTCTCTCTCTCTCTCTCTCTCTCTCTCTCTCTCTCTCTCTCTCTCTCTCTCTCTTGCTCTCTACCTCACCGATGTAGCCACAGGGAGAACGAGCCAACGCAATTGCAATTTCAATTACGCTTTGGGATCGCACACGTGCTTTTGCCCTACCGATCCACCGACTACTCGCGCTTCGTCGAATCGATCGCATCTGATTTCAGCGTTTATGCAAAACGCAAACCCGTTTTAGCAACTACGACAGTCTAATGATCTCTCTGTTTCTCTCTCTCTTTCTCTCTCTCTTTCTCTCTCTCTCTCTTTCTCTCTCTTTTTCTCTCTCTCTCTCTCTCTCTCTCTCTCTTTCTGTATGTGTGTGTATGTATCTCTCTCTCTCTTTCTCTCTCTCTCTGTCTCCATTTTTCTATCCGTCTACCTAACTATTTAACTGGTAAAACATTTATTTAACTATTTTTCTTAGTTTTTTCTTTCTTTCAGAGAGAATTGAAAATGGATGGACACTGAAAGATGATAAACACGTAGGTAATTAGAACCTACAGGAGCGGCTATTTAATGAGAAAACCCTGTAGTAATGGTTTTCACGTTAGGACGGTTCACGTGTTCCCTCGTGCACACGCAACAGACCCAAAGAAAGAGATAGATAAATAGAGAGAGAGAGAGAGAGAGAGAGAGAGAGAGAGAGAGAGAGAGAGAGAGAGATAAAATGGATAGATGGACAGACAGATAGATAAGAAAATATACAATTATATATTTCAAAAGATATAAAAAGTTAATGAGGTTTAAAATTTATGTTATTTGAAAGGAAAATTAAATTTAAATTAATTTAAATGGGAATAGATAAGTCAACAATTATTAAGAATGCATAATTAAGATATCTTTGAATTTATAAAATTGATCGGATAAATTGTTACAATGGAAAAATAGTCACGATTGATAAGAGAAAAAATATTTGATTAATATGTGACAGATATTTTTATAAAAACTGGTTGAAACTAATTGTATCAGATGATCGATAAATGTAAAAGTAGAAAATAATATTTATATTATTAAATAATGTCAGAACAATTTCTTGCTTAAATTAAAAGTTTAAAAAGAATATATATGGAGAGGGAGAAAGAGAGAGAGAGAGAGAGAGAGAGAGAGAGAGAGAGAGAGAAATAAAAGTAAAAATAGAAATAAAAATGTATCGTATTTAGGGATTATAATAAGCTAATAATGAGACTAATTTTTTATATTTTTCATTCGATATTTACGGCCTTGTTACTGATAATTTTGTACACGAACTACACAAAGTGTAAAGGGACTTCGTTCGCTTTTTAATGGTATGCAGTTAGATACGCATCGTTAATTGTGTATGCGTGAACATACATATGTACATACGTATGTATACGTATTTCTTACGTGATTCTTACACATAGATACTATGACATATATGTAGATACTTTATAAAGGCACGACATCGTCTGTCAGACGACGTTGTAATTGGCTTAATATCTTATCGGATAACAAGCGAGAGTGCGTTCGTCGGTAAAACCGGGACGTTCTTTACGAACAACGTGAGGAGGAGAAAGACTACTCACCTCGATCGCAGAAAATAGGAGCTTAATCTTTAGCCACTGTTCTCGTAGATCCGATAAATCCTACGACAAATCGAGATTTCAGTACGGTTTAATCGAGAATTCAGTAACGGTGTAAGTTTACCTTCATTCTTTTTTTTTTTTTTTTTTTTTTTGTTCTGTCTGTCACATTATTAACTATTCAATGCGCTTAAAATAAAAGAAGAAAAAGATGATGATGATGATGATGATGATGATGATAATAATAATAAGAAGAAGAAGAAGACGAAGAATTTAATATCACGTGTCAGCTATCAGAGAATAAAGTTTCACTTCGGTGTATTATAATCTTGTTATTTTTCAAAGAGATAATAATAACAAATGCGATTCAATCTTTTCGTTCGTAATTCATAGAAATTTATAGGGATTTCGAATTGTTATTATTATTATTATTATTATTATTATTATTATTATTATTATTATTATTGTCTTTTTTGTTTTCTTTTCTTTTTCTTTTTTCTTTTTCTATTTTTTTTTGTTTTTTTTTTTTTTTTTTTTTTTTTTTTTAAGAGAGAAAGAGAGAGGAGGGGAGGAGAGGAGGAGAATAGATCGAGTAAACTCGAAGAATTCAGTTTCTTGATCTTCGTCGACGTTAAATAATTCTCGCGTTCTTTTTATCTCGTAATTGCGATCATTAACGTCGCCTATCGTTAAAGCTTGAATCTTAGGTGAAGAAATGAGGGTTGAAGAAGAAAGAGAATAAAAGAGGGGTGAGAAGAGTAGTGTGTAGGGTCTTCATCTTCTCTCTCTTTCTCTCTCCCTCTCTTCTGTTGATGCTTTTGATCCTTCCGACAGACCGTGATCGATTTACGATGATCCTTTTCGTTCTTACGCACGAGAAACCATCTGCTTTATTTTCACGAGACAACGACAATGATGACGACGACGATAACGACGACTACGACGACTACGACGACGACGACGACGAGGATGAGGACGAGGATGATGACGAGGGCGACGACAAGAAGTAGCCGTTTTCGATCATCGTCCCATCCTTTAGTCGGCCCTAATCGAAAAGGGTGTTTCGTGGTAATACCGATTTCGTTTATCCAGCTTAACTTCGGGAGATCTTACAAAAAGTATTCGATATAGATAGAGCAAAGTCTCGCGCGTATATCGTAAAAGTCCGTTCGTTGGATCGATCGTTATTTTCTTAAAGAGCCTGAAGACATTCGAAAGAAAAAAGGGGGTCAAGAGTTGCTCTCTCTCTCTCTCTCTCTCTCTCTCTCTCTCTCTCTCTGTCTCTCTCTCTCTCTCTCTCTCTCTCTCTCTCTCTCTCTCTCTCTCTCTCTCTCTCTCTCTCCACACCCCACTCCTTCCACTCCGCATATATCTGTCTCAAATTTGCTCTACATAATGATCGTAAATCTCTCTTCTCTCTCTCTTTCTCTCTTTTATTTAATTTTTTTTTTGTTTGTTTCTTTTTTTATCGTTTAAAACAACAACAATCTTGGGATGTTCGAGGATTCTCGAGGATATGAGAATATGATGAATATAAAGAATAAATGTGAAATTTATATTTTCAATAAGGAATACGAATGAAAAATCGTCATTGAATAATAATATTCTATGACAGTAATACTCTCGTAGGAAATAGTTTAAGAACAAGGACTATATTGTAAGCGAAGAATTTATCGGATTTATTAGCGTACTCTGACGTCAGTTTACAGAAAAGTAAAAAAGAAAAGACCAAGATGGTTACGGATGAGATTAGAAAATCAAAGAGACATTTCTGAGAAAGAGAGAAAGAGACAGAGAAAAAGAGATAGAGAGAGAGAGAGAGAGAGAGAGAGAGAGAGAGAGAGAGAGAGAGAAATAAACTTGTCTTTAGTTAGACATCCTTCTCGTAATATATTCAAAAAGTTTTCTTCCATCTGACGATATTCATTGGTTGTTGAATATAACTATACGATTAGTGAGGAAGTTTCTTTATCGAAAGATTTCGACCAGTTTTCGGTGTATCTAGTAAACTCCTTGTAAACCCTAGTCTATCTTCCCTGGAGAATAACTTAACGTTCTCTTCTCCGACAACTAATCACAGTAAGTGCTACGAAAGCGGAATCCCCCACGGGAGATTAACGTGCTTTCTCCTTTACCGAAGGGGGTGAGGGATTATTATCGCGTCTCTGTTAAGTCGCGATAAACTCCAACCAGTCTGCGAAATACGAGCCCACGGTGCTTACATTCTCGATTATGATGATTTGAAATTTTGCGTTACGTCTTTATATTCACGTTCACATTTTTTTGAGGTATATTAGAATTCATTTTAAAAAAAAAAAAAAAAAAAAAAAAAAAAAGAAGAAAAAAAAACAAAAAGAAGGAAAGAAAGAAAGAATTTTATTTCGTTCGTTTATTATTTATTAAATATTATATATTATATAAAAAAAAACGAAATTAAAAAGAGAAGGAAATCTTTGAGTCGCTTGATTTTTTTTTTCTTTCCTTTTTTTCTTTTTTTTTTCTTTTTCTTTGTTTTTCTTTTTTTTTTTTTTTCTTGTAAATATTTTAATTATTTTAATAATTTTAATAATTTTTATTTAGAAAGTAGCAAAGTTATTTGTGTTCGTCAATAGTCACGATTAATTCAACTGTCGTGTATAACAGTTTCGTTGCTCATTGCAAACTCGAATATGTTCGAACAAGATTGTAAATCCAGCAATGTAGCCTTTCTCTCTCTCTCTCTCTCTCTCTCTCTCTCTCTCTCTCTCTCTCTCTCTCTCTCTCTCTCTCGCAGTCTAGTCGAGAAAGACGAACTGCCTTCAAAGTTCCGCACAATTTCGCGCCTTCGAAGAACGTTCGCTCGTTCGCTCTCTTGGTTGCTCGTAGAGTTCTGTGAAATATGTACTCATGCTTTACAGACATGTATCTTCGTCTTCAGTATAAAAAATTAGAAATGGCATATCCCAAGATGAAATATACTCTCGCAGTTTTTACTTTTGTAAATTTTTGTTAAATATATTGACGATGTTATCTTACGAGTTTAGCAATGTAATAAGATTAATATTGACTTTCTTTTATTTAATATTACAAATAAATCAATACTTCTTTTTTTTTTTTTTTTTTTTTTTTTTTACATTATCAGCTGATACATATAAGAACACGTAAACGACTCGAGAGTAATATTATCAAAGGTATAAAGTATAAAGGAATGAAAAAAGAAAAACAAAAAGAAAAAGAAAAACAAAAAAAAAAATTCGATTCTATCCTAATCCATTGGAATTATTAATCTCCATAATATGAACACTTCGATCAAGATAAAAGATTAATTCTTTTTCGACGGATAAATATTGTGATCTTATCTGTTAGAAGATAAAGAGGAAAAAAAAAAAAAAAACATTCGTTATGTTCATACAAAATGAACAAGTTTAACATTGGCGATATGCTTCCGCGTTTCACAAGTACATACACGTATTTTTACGTACGTACGCGTACCTTTTACTATAGGAATACGCGGTTTGTAATCTTAAACTCGACAATGGCGTCGGAATATTTACGTTTTACACGTAATCATGGATATAAAGTCGATGAAACGATAATCCAATTGTTCTACGCCAATGTTCGTAGCTCGATTCACAGCCAAAGGGAATGCGCCGGCACTAGCACCTGCATTTTATTGCTTCCATTAAAGTTGATCGTTGTAATGCTCTCTCCTCTCCGACTGGGTAACAAAGACCGGCTTTTTATCGTAATTGGCTGGCAGTTAACGAATCCTACCGCCTTACCGTTTCAATTCCCTTACCTTCGATTTCTTTCTTAACTTCTTCTCATACGTAGCCATAATTTTATTTAATAAAATATATATTATATTCCCAGTACGAACGATCGAGAAATCGTTCAATGTTCGAACGCAATTTCGTTCGAATCATATTATTACATTATAAAAATGAACAATTCGATTCAATTTTAATGAGGTTTTTTTTTCTTCCCCCCTTCGATTTTGATTTATCGTTAAAATCGTTCCTTTATCCGACGGAACTTTACGAATTATACGAATATGCATTTGAAGGAACTGAAACGAGATTTATCTTTTTTATTTTGTCCTTTTTTTTTTCTTTCTTTTTTTTTTCAGATTACAAAACTAAAATCAATCGAATTATTCATAAAATTTGTCCTCTAGGGAAATACAAAAGTACAAAAGAATAAAGAAGAAAATTTTATTCCATGTTATTAATTCGTATGGACAAATAATGGAAAATATCAGGGTCTATTAACATTTCGATTCTCGACGCAAATGAACGCGTAAAGAAAATGAAATTTAATATTTTTTTTTTTCTTTTCTTTTTTTTTTCAATCTATGTTCATCAATTCTTTTCTTCAATTCAAATGGTTCATTATGTAATTTATCGAATTACGTAATAATTTGTCTTTCACTGTGAATGTGCAAGTATATTACGAGGGGGAAAAAAAACTGATTCTTAAAAATAGAATCTAATAATTGTGAGATATATAAGAAAATAGTATTAATTCTTAACATCTGAGAATTCTCGAGGGGAAAAAAAAAAAGAAGGGTAGTGTCCCTGTTGGGTTTAAACAGGATTCTTTGAATCGGTACAACTACGAATCGGTTTAACGATAATGTATCGCATGGAAGAATTCTAATGTGTACTAGCTTTTAATGTTAGACGCGTGTTAAAGTAAAAGTAAAGTATCGTTTTTCCTAAAAAGAGTCATTTCAGTAGAGTTAATTAGAAACTAGAAAGGCAAAGCCAAAGGTAGTCTTACAAATGCATCGTAACTGCTAGCTTTTATGATACTAAAGGGAAACTCCTTCCTCTTCTTTTTCTTCATCTTCTTCTTCTTCTTCTTCGTCTTCTTCTTCGTCTTCTTCGTCTTCTTGAAACGATCGATCGATTCTGTTAGTTGTCGTGCTTAAGATGCGATCGACATTCCTTCGTACGACTAATCTCCTTCTTGGGAATATTTTTTTTTTTTTTTTTTTTTTTTTTCTTTTTTTTATAAAGAAAAAAATAAAGAAAAAAAATAGAGGAAAGGAAAAAAATAAAAATAATAATAATAATAATACAAAGAGAAATGAACGTGTGACGTAAAAGAAATTTTAACGAGATAAAAAGCGGATAATAACTAACTATTCACATTTTTCTTGTCACGTAAACGTCATTGTTAACTCCTCTCCTCTATTTCACAATAATCGATAGAAAATATGAAAATTTTTATAGATTATATTTAGAAGAAAATATTTCGTAATATTCTTCAATCCTGAAATCAAAGAAAAAAGTTTCTATGATTCTTCGTAACATTCTTTTAACAATTATAAAAATAATGTGTTATTATAAAAAAAAAAAGAAGAGTTAATGTGTGTTTTCTTTTGTTTTCTTTTTCTTTTTTATTTTTTTTCTTTCTTTTTTTCTTTTTTTTTTTTATTTGTTATAAAAGTAATCATAAACTATAAGTTTATGTAACGTTTTTGATGTAACGATGTTCTCACGTATTCATATTTTGTAAGTTTTATTTCATTTTATCGGCTATTAAAATATTAATTGTCGTTTCGTAACTAAAGATCTTTCATTCTTCTTTTTATTCATTCTTTTTTTTTTTTTTTTTTTTTTTTTTTTTTTTTTTTTTTTTTTTTGTAAATATTAATTATACACGATATATAATTAATATGTACAAAATCAATTACAATAATGTAAACAATGTTTATATAACTTTCACGCTATATAATTTTTTTTTTCTTCTTTTTTTTCTCTTCTTTTTAAAAGTGAAAAACAAAAACAAAAGAAAAAAAAACAAAAAATTGAGTTATAATCGGTTACGAGGCAAAATACGACGCCGTATATGTATAAATCATTAATATCTTCAAGTACGAAATTGACGGATATGTTAAAAATAGTGATAATATTATTTGAAGAGTTTGTATAATGAAAGACCGAATCGGATAAGTTCATAAATATAACAAAAGATATAAAACGATCATCGTGAACGCCATCAGAGAAGTTTACTTTGGATCAAAGTCTCCTTGAGAGTTTACTCGAGGCCAACACTTTTTACTTTTTATCTCGGTGTAGAATAAAAATTTCAACTTTGGAATACATACGATATATATCTTTTCTCAGCGGGAATTGAGAACACGATAAGAACGTGGGAGAACACGATGAGAGGAAAGGAGAAAGAGGGAAAGAAAGAGAGAGAGAGAGAGAGAGAGCGAGAGAGAGAGAAAGAAAAATCGAATTTGTGCAGACGCGCAAGAAAATAGGAACTAGCAATGATGGCGGCGAATATTTCCCTTATGATAAAAGCAATCTTTTCGCAAGATCTACAAATACTTAGCGTCAATTTGACGGAAGCACAATTCATCGTCATTTAAAAATTCTACGAAGTTAATTCTCTTTAATGATATCTAATTTTGAAATCACACATGCGCACACACACACACACACACACATATATATATATATATATATATATATATATATATATAATTATCTATGTAATGACATGTAATTATGAAGTTACTCATTTAATTGCATTTTTTAAAAATCTTTCATTCTTTTTTTCTTTTTCTTTTCTTCTTCTTCTTCTTCTTCTTTTTTCTCTCTTTTTTGCGACAAAATTAATTGTCACAGTTTATATCCGAAGGTTAATATATCTTGTCGTGCATTATATTATTAGTTATAATTCAGGTATAATATAGTTGTACCGTAAGTATCACGCTATTTAGTAGTTCTTTTGTTGTTACGAAAAAAGAAATTGGGTTATACAAGGTTAATATTCTCGCTCGTTCGTATAAAATATGTACTTGAAAGGGATGGCGGTGAAGGTGGGATGAAGGTGAGGGAAGGGAAGAAAGAAAAGGAAAAAGAAAAAAAAAGAAAAAGAGAAAGAGAGAAGGAGAGAGAGAGGCCCGAAAAAAAAATCAATAAGCCTGATATATAGGTACATGTAACGTTAATGAAATTTAAAAATATGCAGGTTTTCGATTGGATCTCGGTCGGTATGAAAGGTTCAGGAAGGCCGGCATCTCTTTCTCTTTCTCTCTTTCTCTCTTTCTCTCTTTCTCTCTCTCTCTCTTTTTCTCTTTTTCTCGATCTTTCATTGAAATCGTGCGTGACTCGTAAATCATCTTTAATCGCAAAAAGAATTATACGGCGTAACGGCTACGTCGCGTGACACATTGTACCTCGCGAGTACTATACATACATACACGTATTTTATATATATATATATATATGTATGTATGTATGGATGTATGTATGTATGTACGTACAACCGGAATAATTCTTTACACGTATAACCACATATGTGTAAGTATTCGTGTGGGTGCGTACGTCCGTTCATTCATTATTACTCGAAAGCGAGGGGCAATTGCATAAAGTGCAATTACCACGCGATTATTCGACGCATACGAATGCGTTCGAATTCGTTATAACTTTTACTCGTAATGAGCGAGTTGCGAGGAACTGAGTTTGTTCTAATAGGATATAAAAGATCTTTATTAGATGGAATAGGCAAATCGTTCGCATGGTTATAAATTTTATTATATATATTCCATGTATATATATATATAAGTTTTATATTGTTATTAATTTGATTCGTATGATGGAGGAAGGGAATGGAGAAGCGGATGGACACGGAGAAAAAAAATATAAATAAAAAAGATCTTTATTTTGAAGGAATTATATAGACGTACGTGTATATAATATGTTTATGCTAATTCTTCTTAATACTTACATAAGTTTGTACATACATAATAGGCATATATATATATATATATATATATATATATATATGCATACAAGTATTTGGATGGTTCGTGCTTATGTGAATAATATCGAGTTTATACCGTCGAATTACAGCTACATATAAAGGTATATATGAAAACAGCTTAACATTACATACGCTACGTACGCTGTTAATAATTTACGTTAAAAGTTCGCACGCCCGAGCGCAAGGTTCTCTTTCTCTCTCTTTCTCTTTCTCTCTCTCTCTCTCTCTCTCTCTCTCTCGATGGTGTATGCGTGAAACTAAAACGTGTATCGACGCGTTGAATTAACGTGCCGTCTCTGTGTACTGCGTTATGTACTTGTTAACTAGCTTCGCGTACAGCGATGAAATGGTTGAGAGGGTGGGTAGGAGAGCGAAGGGGTACTTCATGGCCTAATACCTACATATGCAGTCTCTTGCATGAATATATTCATGAGAGGAAACATGGCGTTCGAGTTTATATATATATATATATATATATATTTCGTAATCTCTACCCTCCTGTCTCTACCCTCTTGTCTATTCTGTGTCTATCCATTCATCTATTCGTCTATCTCTTATCTCTGTCTTTCTCTCTCTCCCTCTCTGTCTTTCTCTCGTTTCTTTTTGTCTCTATTTTAATTTGTTTTCTATGTCCCCGCCTTTTGCATTATTTTAATTTCTATTTTATCTGGACCGAATGAGAAAATTATGTTTGCTCGTGAAACTGACAAATTGCTATCGCTCTTCTCCTCGTCGAGTGAAATGATTTTTTTATTTTTACGTTTACTTTTTCTCTTTGTCTTTCTTCTTTTATTTTTATTTTTGAAAATCTCCCTTGGACCGTACGTTTTTATTTATTTATATTCTCTACTATTTTCTTCTTCTTCCCTTTTCGTTTCGTCCGTTTGCATAAATAAACCACTCTTTCTCTGTTCTCTTTCTTTTTTCTTTTTTCTTTTTTTCTTTCTTTCCTTTTTTTTCTTTTCTTGTTTTTTTTTTTTGTAATTCTTTTCACTTCTTCCGTCGGGGTGACGTTGGTGTATATAATCAAATTAATAATCTGTCTCTCTCTCTCTCGCTCTCTCTCTCTCTCTCTCTCTCTCTCTCTCTCTCTCTCTCTCTGTCTTTTACTTTCTCTCGAGTTACAAATCGGACGAACGAGAGAGAAAGAAAGAGAAAGAGAGAGAGAGAGAGAGAGAGAGAAAAGAAGAGAGGAGAGCTCTGTCCTCACGAAAGGACGGCAGCTGGATTAAATTTCTCAGTTTTTGTTCACGAATGAAAAAGATCGAAAAGATTTCAAACTGTGTAGAGCCCTGCACGATTATATCCATCGACCGAGAGAGAAAAGAGTCCGATCCACGTCGTTGCTCTTTCTTTCTCTCTCTCTCTCTCTCTCTCTCTTTCTCTTTCTCTTTCTCTCTCTGTGTCCCTTCGAAAGAGTTTCTTTCTACGTCGAAAAGAACCTGGATTGACTTGTGCTTCCCCTCCTTGTCGTTTATCTTGCGACCCTCGTAAAACTGTCTCCTATGGGCTTAAGGGAAGAGTCTCTAGCCTGTTTCTCTCTCTCTCTCTCTCTCTCTCTCTCTCTCTCTCTCAATATCTCTTTTTCCTGGTCTTTTATCTTTTCCATCACCGAAAATCTTTTTGTCATTTTTATCTATACCTACTTCCTTTTAACGTGTTCCTCGATCCTAATCTTTTTTAGTCGAAGAAGAGAGGTATCTTCCCTCTTTCTCTTACGAATACGTGAATTTATGCGATCGAAATAATTAGATTTCCTATCGTTATCGTAAACGTTGGAATATCAAAAACGTTTTTAATTTACAAAGAACTACATAAATGATTTATACATACATACATATATACATTCATACATACATACATATATATACATAGATGTATATATTAATAACACTTTCTCAACATCGTCCTCTTCCATTCGTTTTTTCTATTTTTATTCGAGCACGATGGACTCCTTCAGCTGATGATCTTGCGAACAAATTATTAAGAATTTAGGTGGAAGCATGGGGTGAGAGAAAAAAAAAGAAATACAAAAACGTTATTACACGGCAATGTGGGTGGATGGGTGGGTGTGTCTATAAACACAAGCATATAACAATCGAAAAAGGTTTCCCTTCTTTTCTTTTCTTTTTTTTCTTTTTTAGCAATCCTTTTATAATACACACAAAATTCTTATCCGCCGTTCTTCCTTCAATTTCTTTGTCCTTTTTTTTTTTTTGTAGACTAAGGTTTAAACAATGTTCATGAAAAACACACACACACACACATATAAAACACGTTTACACAATATGATATTTTCCCTCTTTGTCTCAATTTATCTTCTTCTCCCTTTTGTACTAGCATATCTACCGTTATAGATATTTTTATCTTATTCTTCGTCCTTCAAGAAACCATCTCGACTTCATCTCCTTTTCTTTCATTTCCATCGCAATTGTAAAGCCCGACTTAGTCCCTTCTATCTCTTTCATTCTCCCTTCCTTCCTCCCTACCTCCTTCCCTATCTTCCCCTCTTTCTCTCTCTCTCTCTCTCTCTCTCTCTCTCTCTCTCTCTCTCTCTCTTTCTCTCTCTATCTCTTTCTACGGTACGACTCATAAAATAGTTAGAACCCCTTTTCTCTTTTACCCTCCTGTACCTTCCATTTTCATTCACCTGCAATCACCTGCACGCACTGAATGATGAAACTCGATTCTCCTCTCTTTCCCTTACCTCTCTCCCCTTCTTCTATCTCCTCCCTTAACCTCGTCTCTATTCATTCTTTTCACCTTCTATTATTACAAAACTACATACAATTACACCGTGTATTTAGAAAGTTGAACGTTTCTCTTTAGGTTGATTAGGAAAGGTGTTAATAAGGTATTCTAGTTTAGAAATAGATACAGAAAGAGAGAGGGAGAGAGATTGGGGAGGGGGAAGAGAAATAATAAAATAGAAAAAACAGAGAAATTCAAACATTTTATGATTTTCATTATCACGATCAAGAGAGCCATCATGCGACACGAATTGTTCGATAGAGAGTATCAATTTTCGAAGATTCGTGTTACCTCTATCGTATTCCATCGACGATAATAGCAACACGATGGACTAGGAGAGGATAAAGAGTGGTTAAAAAAAAAAAAAGAGAAAAAAAAAGAAAAGAGAGAGAAAGAGAGAGAAAAGAATAAAAAAAGGAGGCCAGGAAAAGAGCAAAAGCGAAATGCCATACGACGGACACTCTCGTTCGATCGCAGTTCATATTTTCTCTCTCTCTCTCTCTCTCTCTTACACACACACACACACACACACACACTTTTTCTCTTTCTCTCTTTTTCTCTTTCTCTCTTTTTCTCTTTCTCTCTTTTTCTCTTTCTCTCTTTTTCTCTTTATAAAAGGATCGAGTTGCTGTCCCTGATGTCGATAGGTCGATGCGTGTTATGCGATATCGACAGGGATCTCTCGAAATGCGCTTCTCGCGAAGTAATAACGCGTCGGGTGTGCCGGAAAAACATGGAACGAATCTCAATCAAAACTTTCTCTCTCTTTCTCTTTCTATCTTTTTCTTCCTTTCTCTTTCTCTCTCTCTCTCTCTTCCTCTCTCTCTCTCTCTCTCTCTCTCTCTCTCTCTCTCTCTCTCTCTCTCTCTCTCTCTCTCTCTCTCTCATTCAATATATGTATATATATAAAGTCTGGAAGATGGAACATTGCTTGCTCATTCGACTAAAGAACAACGAGGACATATACAATTTTTTTCTCTTTTTTTTTTTTTTTTTTTTCTTTTTTTTATTTTTGTTTTTCTAGTAGCTATTAGTCTATTCGATGTTGAATAAGAAGAAGAAGAAGAAGAAGAAGTAGTTCTTCGTATGTTGGTCGGAGATAACTGTAATAAATTTCTTCATGGTTTTTACATTTCATTGGCATTATATTCGCTTTAACTTCCATGATTGTTAAATATTTCTTTTTATAGAACATTACGTGAGAGTGACATGGATTTTCTTATGCACGGTAATAGGATTTTTCAAAGCATTATTCGCATATCTTGACTCGAGAAAATCCAACGTATTATGCCATTCCACGTTTGCTCTTCCATTAACGAATGAGTTTTCATCGTTGAATGAAAATTACAAATATGTTACCATTGCTAAATATAAAAGTTCATGAAAAGAGATTCTTAGGAAACTTCAAATATAAAATAATGTCAGAGACCGAATTAAATCATTCATTATTATATATCGTTTAATTTCTCGCGTATCACAGATTCACTTTGTATTAAGTCAAATATTATGAGACATTTCACGTTAATAATAGAACCACAATTATAGGATATTTTTAGTATGATTTTATTTGTGAATTTTGACAAATCAATTATTTCTTAATAATGATGAAAACCTATTTTTATGAGAGTCGCTCTTACATTTGTCAGACATGCTAATGTTATTCTAACAACATCAACATCTTCGTAACACGTAATACATCGTGTCGGATTCTATTTATTCTCAGTCAGTTGCAAACATCTCACCTCTCTCTCTCTCTCTCTCTCTCTCTCTCACTCTCTCTCTCTTTCTCTCTCTGTTTCTCTCCTATCTTCTACATTCATCCTTCTTCATCTCTCTCACTCGCACGCTCGCAAACTCAGCGGTTAAACGTTCACGTACATTTTGCTATCTATCTCTCAGATATATATATATATATATCTGTCTATCTTTCTCTCTCTCTCTGTCTCTCTGTCTGTCCTGTCTGTCTCTTTGTGTGTATATGTGTATAACTCACTCATTTGAGTCCCGTCATAGTAACGTCATGCGGCGCGAACAGCGAAATAGTTTCGTGCCGTAATAACGATGCGATTACGTCGGCTGGTTCGCGTGTATTGTATGTACATTATGAAAGATAATGCAGGCCGCTTCTGTAATTATGGAAGCCAAGCATAAATTTTGCGATTTGCATTTCAAACTGCCATTGTAATTCCGCGGTGAGACTATGGCTGCTTTCCCCCCCCCTCCCCTCCCTTCTCTCTATTCCCTTATCCTCTCTTTCCCCTTTCCATCCCTTCTCACTTCTCTCCACGTCAACGCCATAACGGATTCTCTCCCTTGTCTCTCCCCGATCTCCCTTAAACCACTACCTTATCATATTATAGCTAAGAGACACGTTCGATATACTTTCTTCCTACAGTTTCTACACACTACAGTTTCTTCCTTTGCCCTTTTCCTTTCGTGATATTTTTTAACCTTCGAACTTTACTTTTCGCAAAGCTTATATATAAACTCTCTCTCTCTTTCTCTCTCATATATATATATATATATGTATATATATCTTTCATTTTTAATAAAACTCGTGTATTCACGAACGATAAACATCGTTCGTTAATGAAGAATATTGGTTATCTCTATTAGTAGCCGTGAATTTTCCCAGGATTACTAAATAAATCACGCATGCATATACACACGAAGAACATATATATGAGAAAGGTAAATAAATAGAAAGAGAAAAAGAAAGAGATAATTCCTTTGATTTTGTCGAATTACGCGTGCACACGGAATCCGCGTGCAATCACGTACCCATTGCAAGTCTCTTTCCGTTCGCTAGAAAGGAGAAAAGACAGCAGCGTTAACGTTAATTGGTGAGAGATATCCTCTAATTGCTTTTAAAGCCATGGCTCGAACTCACGAGCGTTTGTTCATCGTTCTCTCGATCCTATTACACATAGTCTCTGTGTATAAACTCCCATCCCTCCAGCTTTTCCTCCACCTCCTTCCCCTTCTCCACCTTCTCTTACCCCATCATCTCTCTTTCTCTCTCTCTCTCTCTCTCTCTCTCTCTGTCTCTCTCTTCCCCTACTTCTCCCACTCTTGATCGACGATCTACGAACCGCAGAAAGCCCCTAAACAAAACCACTTAAACCTCTGAACAAAGCGACATCTATTACAGTCATGGTACCATAAAGTTTAATCGTAGCTCACATCGATACGCCAACTTCTGTTTGTGTTTCAGGACATGTCCGACGTTTGCGTTGGGACCAGCGTGGGGACCATTACCGAACCTGAATGTTTGGGACCCTGTGAGCCTGGCACATCGGTCACGCTCGAGGGTATCGTTTGGCATGAGACCGAAGGAGGTGAGGACCTATCACAGCTTGATAGATCTTTTTTCTTTTTCTGTTTTTTTTTTCTTTTCTTTTCTTTTTATCTTTTTATCTCCTTCAATGCTATTATTAAAAAATATTCGAACATTCTATTAAAAAAAATTCATTGACTTTTTATCCAATTTCGAGGTTCTAATTTTGATTATACAATGGATGACGATATTTTATCTGTTTATAAAAATAGCCCATCAAACGATACTAGTTATTGATCCTCCGAGATCTATGATATATTCTTTTTTCTTTTTTTTTTTTTTTTTCTTTTTTTTCCGTTTCTTTTGTTCCTTTTCTTTTTTCTTTCTTTTTCTCTCTTAGAAATTTTTAAGAAAATAATATATTAGCTCTTGGACAAGTATTAAAAGAAACTAAAATGGACAAAATTAAATTATATTTTATATATGGATTTATGATAAAAGGGGGGGGGGAGGAAATAAATAAATAAATAAAAAAAAGAGAAAAAAGTAAACGTCAAAAAATCTTTATTAAATGTAATTACCGAAGAGTATTCATTATACCAATGTGTTTATCGTGAACTCACGGAGTATCATCAGATACAGATATATCATTGGACGAATAGCAGGAAAAATAATAGGAAAGGATTGTAAAGCGGAACCGGAGTAGAATTAGCCTAACGAGAAAACGGATTTACATAGGCAAAAGCGAAATGGGAAAGAGAGAATGAGAGAGAAAATCGATCTTATTGAGATTCTCTCTTCCATCTCTCTTTATCATTCTCTATCTCTCCTTCTCTCTTTATCATTCTCTCTCTCTCCCTCTCTCTCTCTCTCTCTCTCTTCATATATGTATATATATATAACCCACCCTGTTTTAATTTCATTATTTGCAAGTGTTATATTCGAAAAACCGATCTGTGACGATGTGTCAAAGCAAAATCACCGAGAGAGAAATATCCATTACCGGTGCGTATTACACCATTTTCCGGTAACGCGAGACTAGTGTTTTTCACGTTAATTAAATTAACGCTTTTCCTACCATTTTCAGACACATTCGTATCTAATTCTATCTGATATATATATATATATATATATATATATATATATATTTAGTTACACGGATAGCTTCAATATTCGTTTGAACTCAAAACCATTATAATCATAGAAACGTTGATGGGCAATGACGATAATAATAATAAAAATAATAATAATAATAATAATAATAATAATTATTATTATCACACTCACAATCACAATCGTAATAATAATAACAATAATAACGATAGCCGGCAGTACTAATAATGGTAATAACGACGAGAAGTTTACGCGAGAGACGAATTTATCTCGTATAATTTATCATAGCTAATTGGGAATGCCACAACGAGCACGGACGTGTTCCGTCCTATCGTTAACGGACGTCCACCGTCTCTCTCCCTGTCCATTTGGGTGCTTCAAGCGTATATCATGTTAATTAAATAACAAGCAGGTACGTAGTAGCGGAAGTTCGACCTAAAATCGATCGATAATTCAACAGCTTCTCGATTTTGTCACTTGCCTTTTGTCGCGAGAATTTAATCCCATCTCCGTTTTGGTTAATAGTTATTTCAATATTCTTTCTGTCGACTATGGAGTAATTAAATTGGGGAGGAGAAAAAAAAAAGAAGAAAGAAAGAAAAAAAGAAAATAAAATAAACAAAAGAAAAAAAATACAAAAAGAATTCAATCCTCCTTTCTCTCTTCTTGGTGCTCCTCGTACCTTAATAAATAACTTTGTACTTCTATTCATGCGTGTATTCTATATATAAATGAATGAAATTTTTCGATAGACCGATAAATGGAATATTTTCATTCATCCCTTTGCAAAATACTTTTCCACGAATGCAATATTTTTCTATAATTTCAATAATACCCGATTTATTTGTGATTATATTAAAAGAACATTTTTTTATCATAAAAAATCCGATTATTATTTTCTCAATTATTTTATTTTTCAATAGTATATGTATATATATATATATATATATATATATATATTTTTTTTTTTTTTTCAATAATATATACATAGATAGAATTTTTAATTAAGCATTATGAATTAATCAAATGGAGAATAAGTTTCATAATGTTCTTTTAGCATTGAAATTCATTCTTCTTACGACGATAAAACGATAAGAAAGAGAAAAAGGGAAAAAGAAAAAAAAAAGAAAGAAACGATAAAGAACAAAGAATCATTCGCGTCATCGTCATCATCGTCGTCATCGTCGTTATAGTCTCACGATATGATCTTACTCGAAGATTTTCCCCGGAGGGCTTGCAATGTAATACCAAAGTCCGATCTCTCTTTATCTTTCGAGTCGAAGCACGTTGCTTCGCGCACGTCAGAAGCAAGAAAGTATCGATTCTCCCGGAGGAGTTCCCGAAGGGTTCCTCTTCCATAACGACGGATTAGGAAATCCATAAATTCATCGAATTCTCCATCGAATACCGGGCCAATCTGTCGAGACTCGGTACCCTCTCGTGTTTTATTACTTTCTCTTTTCTCTCTCTCTCTCTCTCTCTCTCTCTCTTATTGATTATTTTACTCTTCTTGGCATTCAAGCCTTTCTTTTGGATCAGTTGCCTTGTATCTCTTTTGCTTTCTTTTATTCTCTCTCTCTCTCTCGCTCCTTATCGATTCTTTCTGTACGTATCCTTTAATCTTTCAAAGACCAACTCTCTCTCTCTCTCTCTCTCTCTCTCTCTCTCTCTCTCTCTCTCTCTCTCTCTCTCTCTCTCTCTCTCTCTCTCTCTCTCTCTCTCTCTCTCTCTCTCTCTCTCTCTCTCTCTCTCTCTCTCTCTCTCTCTCTCTCTCTCTCGGTTCTTTTTCTTTATTTATTTATTTATTTATTTATTTATATATTTATTTATTTCTATCTCACTTCTAATAAAGAATGATAAAGAATGATAAATTTAACATTTCGAAATATGTATATTCAAGATGTAAATCAAATGATTTTAATATTAACGAAAAGAATTTATCGTTTTTAAAGTACCATCTATTTCTACTGCTATTACTACAATCACTATTACTACTACTATTACTATTACTATTACTACTACTACTACAACTACTACTATTACTATTCTTAGATCTCGTCGTATCATTCGAAAGTAAATTCGTTATATAAAGCTGTTGTCTTTCTACGATGTCGATTGAAGGAAGATGAATTTCGAGTGAGCTGTAATATAAAAGATAACAGGGATAAGATAGAGAGAAAGAAAGAAATACAAAGAGAAAGATACCTTTAGAAAAATAATTACTAAACCATAGAGATCGTTCAATGGGATAACGCGTTCTCACGAGTTAATAAACGAAAGTTTCTATATTTACGGAATTTCTACAATGGAATCCAGAGAATCGAATAACGCGTTATTATTACTGTTGTTGTTATTGTTGTTATTAGTATTATTATTATTATTATTATTATTATTATTATTATTATTATTATTATTATTATTATTATTATTATTATTATTATCGTTATTGTTATTGTTATTATTCACTTTATCTCAATGCTTGTTAAGGATATATTCGAATATCGATAGAATAAATTAGACATTAAAACTGTTGATCGATCGATCGGCAAGGCGAGAGAGAAAGAGAGAGAGAGACAGATATTCTCGAAATATCGACATTTATATTGAATAAAATGGGAAAGAAATGTTGGAATAGTTGGCAAACCGGTTTCTCATTCTTTTCGCCATAACGAAAAGCAAAATGAACAAAAAAAAAAAAAAAAAAGAAAAAAGAAAAAAAAAGAAAAAAAAAAAGAAGAAAGGGAGAAAAAAGAATGATAGAAAGTAAGTAAGTAAGTAAGTAAGTAAGTTAATAAGATATAAAGAAAGAAAGGAAAAAACAAGAGAAAAGGAGAGAACGAAATAAGAAATGACAGATGATCTGTAAGGAGATCAATATTTCAGTGGGATATAATAAACTCGATATCGAGAGTAACATCTCGGATTAAATCGATCGTTCTCTCTCTCTCTCTCTCTCTCTCTCTATCTCTATCTCTCTCTCTCTCTCTATCTCTATCTCTCTCTCTCTCTCTCTTTCTTTCTCTCTCTCTCTCTCTCTCTCTCCTATTTTTCACTCGTATTTCAGAACAGCATAATTTATCGATACTGTCGTTCGTTACTTCTGTTACATGATCTCGATCATTAGTTACGTATAAGCGTATAATTACGTATTCGCGCGTACGACGTTTATTGCCGGAGATTAACCTGTTAGCCCCACGTAGAATTATTAATGCACCAACCGTTATAAAGCAGAAATGCAAATCAACGATCAAGCCAATAAGTTGTCATCGTCGTTGTCATCGTCGTTGTCATCGTCGTTGTCATCGTCGTTGTCATCGTCGTTACATCATCGTTGTCATCATCGTCGTTGTCGTCGTTGTTGTTATTGTCATTGACGTTGTTGTTGTTGTTGTTGTTGTTGTTGTTGTTGTTGTTGTTGTTGTTGTTGTTGTTGTTGTCCTACCAATACATGCCTCGACTTTTTTTTAATTAATCATGCGTGACGAACTCGTGTTCTCTCTCTACTCACTACGTACACGTCTCCATACACGTATCTTTTTCTTTAACCATAGTTGTCTTTTGAACCTTCATCGGTCGTATAAAAAGCATTCAAAGTCTATCGCCGTGAGTCGTTTACTCGACAAGAGACGACGGGTTATATACGAGGAAGAATTAAGCGCACGTTTTCTCTCCTTAAACTCTTGTATACCAAAAAAAGAAGAAACAATATATATAAGAGAGAGAAAAGAACCATTCTTTTTTCGTATGTACGAAACACTGCCGTTACACGCACGTGTGTGGTCCAGAATCGTCGTCGTCAGGCAAAGAGAAATAAAGAGAAAACGAGTGTAGTCCTTGACGTTTCGAAAGCTCATACATATTTTCTTTTTTCCTTTTTTGACCTCTACCCCCCCAACCCCCACTTTTTTCTTTCTTCTTTTTTTCTTTTTTTTTTCCCCTTCCTTTTTCTCTTTTTTCCTTTACGTTCCCCTTTGAACTGAAAATAAAGAGTTTATGTAGTTCTTACATTATTTTTAAATCTTTCAGACTTCATATATTTTAAGAGTGTCTACGACTTTACAAAAAAAAAAAAAAAAAAAAAAAATGAAAGAGAAATAAAGAAAAAAGAAAGAGAATGTGTGTGTGTGTGTGTGTGAAAGAGAGAGAGAGAGAGAGAGAACAAAAAGAAAATATAATTCTATTCGTATTCGTACCGAGGGAGACAATTTTTTGTGTGATACGACGTAGTAGGTACATCGTAATTCCGTTTATTGGTTGACATTTTTTTTGGTAGAGTCCCACAAAGAGTTCTATGAAAAGAGAGAGAGAGAGAGAGAGAGAGAGAGAGAGAGAGAGAGAGAGAGAGAAAAGAGAAAAGAGATAGAGACTCAAATGTATGTACTCGACGTAAAAATAGTTATTTCTTTTTATGGTATCGGAAATGTGTCACTCCTTGGCATATGCCGCAAAAACGCCTGCGAAACATTCGCTTATGTAGAAGACCGCCTTCGCGGCAGTAAGAGTAAATACTGTTATTACATCTTATCAACGAGTATATGCTTTACTATCGCGACAGTAAATTTTCTACGGGCCACAGCTCGGCCAATAATTGTGAGATATCGTAGTTCGTGCTCGATATTATCACGGATAGTTAGGAACCCTTTTCTTTTCGCCGCCGCTGCCGCTCGCCCCCCTTCACTTTCTAGTCAATGAAAACGTATTCTATTTTTCTTTTGCGATATATCAAAAATTTGTCTCGATCTCTTATAAAATGTTAATTGAAACATATCTAACCAGTCTTTCTTGTTGACTTTACACGAATTTACATTAGAAAAATATATTAGAAAAATATATTAAAAAATCAGATCTAATTTCGACGATTTTCTTTACTTTGTATATCGTAATTATATATTTCATATGAAACTAATTATTAATTAATAATATATTACTATTTATATCGCTATATATATATATATATGTATATATATATGATCGGTATATATGGAATATTTTAATCGATGTAAATAATTATTTGTCAAGTTTATATTACTTATTGATATTTTGATATATTGATCATTTAAAAATATTAATAAGAAATTTAATAATAAAAGATTTAATAATTTAATCTTAATCAAGGAAACGCGTTATTGAAAGATTCCATCTTTTTTTCGGAAGAGTAAGAGGAGAAATAAGGTTAATAATCGAATATTGATGAAATGTGGATGGAGAATTGAGAAAGAATTGTCTTTATATCTTTCCTTTTCATAGAATATGAAAAGATTTATAATCGAAGTCGAATTCAAGCTATATCTCGATTTAGTTCCTATGTTCGATCGATCGATCGATCGTTCGTAAAAATTCGGTCTTTCGTTCACAACGAGTTAACATAGTTTTCAATCGAGGACAAAAGCTATGCCTGAATGACTATGTTTTTATTTCTCTCTCTTTTTCTCGTAGCAATGAGACTTGATTTATTTTTGGAATATCCGTAAAAAGTCACGACGATTGAACAAGAAACGGTATCAAATCCGTATGACCTTTCAACCTCCCTCCGCAACCCTCTTGCCGCTTATCGATCGACTCCTCGAACTGTCTTTAATCCATTGAAAAAAAAAAAGAAAAAAAAAAAAAGAAAAAAAAAGAAAGAAAGAAAAAGGACAAGAGGAGAGGAAACATTCGACGATTATATTATTGCTTTATCGTCCTACGCCGTGTTCCATGTAAAAAGGAAAAAAAGAAAAATAAATAAAAAAAGAAGAAATAAAGAAAAAAAAAAGAAAGAAAGAAAGAAAAAAAAAAGTATATTTTCGACGATAATACATGTAGCGTATAACTTCGACATAATATTGTAGCGTTCTCTAAAAATGACGATATAAACGTTATACGAATGTCATGAATTCGAAAGTAATCGAATATCGTAGGCGTTTTCCATCCTGTCACCGCGAATTCCTGTAAAAGTGAATTGGTAATAGCCTAAAACCGTTTCTCGTCTCTCTCTTTCTCTCTTTCTTTTTTCATCGTCGTTCAATAAAGTCTAAAAAATAATCTATATGTCGGTGTCCGGATATGATCGATAATTCATATCAATTACTTCTCGATGGTTCTAGATTGACACGAAGCAAACACGTTTGTAATCATACGGTATATATTATTCGAAGTCGGTATAATGGAAATGAGGTTCTTACATTTAATAGATAGCTACGTACTTATAAACGTACGTATACATACATACATATATACATACATACATATATATATACATACATACATATATATATATATATATATATATATATATATATACATAGTTTATGAATATTATTAGCTTGTATTATAGCTTTATTTAGGAGAGTTCGCATATTCCATTGATATGTTAATTAAGTGAAAATGGAACGTGCTTTCAATAAAATGATCCAATTTTTCTTCATCTTCTTATTCTTCATCTTCTTCCTACTCTTCTTTCTCTTTCTCTTTTACGTAATTAAACGAGTTTTCTACATGGACTATACCTTAGCCCGAGTGCCCTTGTCGATAAACGCGTTAATTAGGATTAGAAGCCGACCGTATGATCTTAACATCGACCACACCTCCGATAACGGCCTCGTGACACGTACATACATACATACATACCTCGTCGATATCACTCAAGCGTATCTCTCTCTCTTTCTCTCTAAAACAGGAAATATATATATATATATATATATATATATATATATATATGTTTCTTTTTTATAACTGTAGACATACGTTGAATGTGTTCTTCTTTCTTCTTACTTTACTCCTAGGAGAAATACACCAGCCGTTGGGAATTTTCGCGTGGGATTGTACCGGGAGGACGTAAAGTTCTATATAACTGCATAGCCCCGGCTCTCTTTATTGGAAGCAAGCCCCCTTTGAATCGAGCTCTTGAGTCCCGTACGTATCCTCGTCCGTATTCTCTCCCCTCGTTCGTATTCTCATCGTCTGTCCTTATTCCGCGAACGATTTCACCCTACGCTCCATCTTCCTACCTTCCTTCCTTCCTTCCTTCCTTCCTTCCTTTTCTTTCTTTATTCCTTTTTATCGCGAACTTCTTCGTCTCTCTTCGTTCTCTTTTCTTTCTTTTTATACGTTCATCTTTTTCTATCTCACCTCGGCTCTCTCCGAACACCATTAGTCCTCTCTTTCTTTCTTTTTCTTTCTTCCAAGTTCCTCTTTTTCCATCTCTTTTCTTTTGCTTCTTCTCCTCCCTTTCTCTCTCTCTCTCTCTCTCTCTCTCTCTCTCTCTCTCTCTCTCTATGTATCTCTCACCTCGTTCTTCTCCTTCTTTAAAAAACCTTTCGTCCTTTTTCTTTTTCTTTCTTCAATCCTCCTCCATCCTTCTTCCATTACGTCCTCCTCGCTCGATCCCTCGCCCTCACTTTTTCTGATATTACCAGCAAAGCGAGGATGTACCATCACTAACACCTACGCATATACCTACAAATACACATACACACGTACATATATAAACACACACACACACACACGGCGTATATTCTTATTCGGCAAAACTCTTACTTCATTCCAACATCGTACGCCAAGATTTGTTCACCCCAAAGTGTAACCAAACAATCGACCTATATATATGTGTATATATATATATATATATATATATATATATGTACATATATACATACATTTTATATAATATTTCTGACATCTTTCGTTACCGTACATTTCGATCTACTATCGGGGATTATACGATAAGAATGAATAAGTTTAATAGAAGTACGAAAAAGTGTCAATGTGGAAAGATTTATCGTGGTTTTGAAAGTTTAGTATAACACGATATATACTGGGGTAAGAGGAGAGATGTTCTTTCTCTTTTTTTTTTTTTTTTTGTTGGGGCTTCCATTAACCCCTTTAATCGATTCACCTCGATTTAACTCGAGCATCGCTTGTCTTACATGAAAAGCTATTCGAACATGGTTTTTCTTTTTTTCTTTCTTTCTTTCTTTCTTCTTCCCTTTCTTTTTAACCTACTCGTGATCTTGTTTTATATATATATATATTTATTTTTTTTTTCTTCTTTCCTTTTTTCTTAATCTCAATAATACGAAAAGAAGTTGACAAGACAATATTGATGTCATTTACGTAGTACATCATCGTCACGCAATAGTTTTTGCCATTTTCGTTCTCGTAGATGGAGATGCATTTAGTCACTTAGGTGCTACTAGCTGACACGAAGAGGGAGAGAGGAAACAAAGAGAGGATGAGGGAGGAGAATCAGATGAGAGAATTGGAAAGGTTGAAAAGACGCGTGACGAGGGTTGGATGGACGGTTTCATCATTCCCTCTTTCTCTTTCTCCACCTTCTCCTCCTGTTCTCACTCTCCTTCCTCTTTCTCTCGGTACTCGGTGCTATACGTTTATCTTTCTCACAGTAAATGGGAGTGACGTAGACGACTCGAGGGGAACGACTCAATCAAGCAAAAGCGCCTCGGGGTTTCTTTCGAAAACGATTCGGGATTAGAGCCGTGCCAGGGAAAAACTAGACTATGTATTTCCCTTTGTGATATCTGATGCAAAACGACGAAAACCATAAAAGAGTTCTCATGTTTATAGATTTTAAAATGCATTCGATATATCTATATATATATATATATATATATATAGATATAACAATATTTTTCTTTTTTCTTTTTTTCCCCTAAATCGTTTAATCTTTCGTAAATCGAATAAAAGTATTATTACATTTTTGTGAATGGATAGAGATAGTAATAATTGGTATTTCATTCTGAAATTTCAATTATTTAAATAACTTGTTTATTTAAGGTGTACAAAATTCAATATTAACGTTTAGTTACTTTTAATTAATTGATTGAATAGAAATCGAATTTATAATGATGTAATATGAATGGAATTCTAGACAACTTTCACATCTTCTTTAAAAAAAAACATCCAGACATCGATTAGTTGTCAGGTCCTCTGGTATATTAATCCTCGTTTCAAGCTAATCCTTGGTCGACAGGTACCAAGATCGCATGCATACTTTCAATTAAATATAGTCTTGCAAGGACAGTAGATGGTTGAGTTAAAACTAAAGAGACGTATATAACTCTCGCAACGAAATTTATTATCCGATACGTAAAGATCTCGTGGAATTTGTCGATATTAGAAGCAAGCTGTCTTTTAGAACCGGTTTTTCCAGCATCGAGTAAGATTAGGCGTCTCTCGTTCTTCTTCTCGCGTCGTTCAGATAAACTGCTACGTCATATCGTATTTAGCCTTACAAACTAGTAATAAGAGCTCGATCATTTAATAGCGGCGATCATTGCGGATAACTCCATATATTATTGCTAATCCATTTAGATTTAATCGTTAATTAAAGCACACATAAGTAATAGATTTTATTCGTTGTAATTTTACTATAAGAAAATGGAAGAATTAATATTCTTTAAAATAGAATCTTTACCGATCGTTACTATTTGGGACGTACTCTCTATGTTGCAGGTGTATTGGTCGTGAACGTAACGTGGCGGGGTAAGACATACGTCGGTACTCTATTGGATTGTACACGACACGATTGGGCACCTCCAAGGTTTTGCGATTCACCGACAAGCGATTTGGACGCACGTACACCTAAAGGTCGTGGAAAACGTGGCCGGGCAGCAGCAAATTCTACACCGGGCAACGATCTCAGTAATTTCACCGAGACAAGGAGTTCGGTGCACAGTAAATTACGAAATGGCGGTGCAAAAGGTCGAAGAGGTGCTCAGGGTTCACCGGCGGCGAGTCCAAGTCCGGCTGCCTTTGTGCCGCCGAGATCGGATCCAGCTGCTAAGAGAAAATCTCGTGGTCCAGAAGAAGAGGAGAAGAATAAAAGACGGGCACCACCTCCTACGCCTCCTAGTGGTTCGCCTCCGGCGAGCCCGGTCCTTTTGGAGTGTCCCGAACCGAATTGTAGTAAAAAGTACAAACACATAAATGGACTGAAGTATCATCAGAGTCACGCGCACGGTTCCGCGGACGACGACGATACAAAGGAGGGCATCACTAGCATGTCCGAGAACGATGAGAGCAACATAGAAGCTCCGAGTCCAGCCACGCCGGTGAAGTCTCCAGCGGACAAGCCGGAAGGAACCCCTGTCAGAGCGGCGAGTCCACCGGCGACGAGTTTACCGCCAGAGACACCACCGCCTCCACCTCGGGTACCTTCTCCTAGTATAGAGACACCTATGCCAGTTTTAACCTCGGACAAGGCTATCGTTAAACCTGGCGTTTTAAGGTTCGGCCAAGACGATTTACCTGCTCCTACGTCCGCGGCACCGCCTTCCTCGAGACAACAAAGTATCCAACAACAACAGCAGCAACAACAACAGCAACAACAACAGCAGCAACAACAGCAACAGCAACAACAGCAACAACAACAACAACAACAGCAACAACAAAGTCAACCGTCGATAACATCGACGAATCCACCTCAAAGTCCGAGTCCTCACCCAAGTCAATCTCCCAGGCCTGTGCCTTCGCCACATCCCAGTACAAACATACCGCAGCCACTCAATATACCTCAACCTCCTCAACCTTCTCAAGTTCAACAACATCAGCAACAAAATCCGTTGTTGCAACAAGCCCAACAGACGTTACAAACTGGACCACCGCCTCAACTGCAATCGAGTCAACAGCAACAACAACAGTTACAATCGTCCGTACAGCAACAATTGCCGCCGGCACATCAGTTGCAATCCGTACAGCATCCCTTGTCCACGCAGTTGGGACAACCAACTCAAGCGCATGTTATTCAGCAGCCAACCTTACAGCAGCAACAACAAAGTTTGCAAAGTATGGCGAGTCAGCATCCAGGTCTTCAAGGTCTTACCGGACAAGTTTCACAACAAACGGGTCTACAAACCGGGCCTCCGACGACTGGACATCCTGGACAAGGTGTACAATCTCACATGCAACAGTATCCAAGCGTTTCGCTGCACACGAAGATGCCGCAATTCAAAGTAAAGCCTACGGCGGCATTGATGCCAGAGCAGGATAAGAGTAAGGACCCGCGAACGCCGAAGCCGCAAGGTTACAAAAAGAAATCGAAAAAATCACCCGGTGGAAGTCCGCATCCTTCGCCTTTGGAAACGCCGATAGTCGATTCCGCGAGGGAAGATGTCCAAAGTCCGGCCTATTCGGACATATCAGACGACGCGGCGCCTGTTCTCGAAGCAGAACCCGCCGACAAGTCGAAACAAAATCAAGAAAAGGACAACAAGACTAGCGCGCCGACGCATCTACCTGCTCACTTTGGAATGTACCCGTATTACGGTCAACCTCCTTACTTGGTGCCTAGCGTTCAGGACAGCAAGTCGGTCGATCAGAAACCGAGCGATCTCACGCCAAAACAGGAAATGAAACCTTTGAACATACCGCAGATGCCATCGATGGCAAGTTTGCAAAGCGTCGTCTCGGAGAAGGAAAAGAAGGAATTGAGTCAACCCTTGCCTCAACCTCAACAGCAGCCGCACTATTACGGTGGTTACGGTGGCTACATGCCTCCTGGCTATCCGTATCAGCCACCGCAAGCAATTTCCCAACAACAACAGCAACAACAACAGAATCAACAAGTGCAGGAACAAGAGGCGCATGAGCAAAAGGCAAAGATGAAGCAGGAACCACAATCGCAACAACCGAGTTTGAAAGACAAACAACACGAAAACCATCAGATACTAAAGGAAAGTATCGAGATGAAGAGTCAAATGAGTCCTTATCACGTGTACCACGGGACGCAAAGTCAAAGAGCAGCACCTCCTCCACCACCTCCTGGTCCTGTACAAGATGACAGGAGGTATTACCTTTATCCCGGAGAGCAAAGGCGAAAAGAAGAGTCGAACAAACAAAGTCAACAAGCGAAAGCTCCACCCCCGAGTCCGAAGCATCAACCGAAGCAAGAAAAGCCTCAGGATTTGGGCAAGAGCGACGACTCGAAAAACAAGCAAGAAGGCGTGAAGCCTACAATGGAGACTCAGGGACCACCGCCACCGCCAACATCGCAATACGCGTATATACATCCGGGATATATGCAACCACAGCATTACGGTGCGCTACCCTTCGACCCTGGCCATCCAGTTTACAGAGGTTTAAGTCCTATGTTGGTACCTGGACCTTACTCGGGTAGTCCTTACCTGCATCAGTTGCCTAGGTATCATGCACCGGAGGATCTAAGCCGTCCACCGGGTGGCAAGGCCCTCGATCTTTTGCAGCACCACGCGAATCAGTATTATTCGGCACACAAGATCCATGAACTGCAGGAACGTGCTCTGAAGTCGCCGACGCCAAAGACGTCCGCGGCATCTGCCAGTCCGTCTTCGGCAGGGCCAACACCTGCCAGACCACCTAGCGGACCACCGACTTCGGTAGCGGGGCCAGGTCCACCGCAGGGTCAAGGTCAACAGCCTGGAAAACAACAAGGACAACCTGGCGGTCAGCAGCAACAATCTGGCCCGGTCGATACCGGTAGCGGGAATCTTGGAAAGGACAGCAGATCTCCACCACCTCAGAGACACGTGCATACGCATCATCACACGCATGTGGGATTAGGCTATCCCCTTTTAACGGGACAATACCCCGCTCCTTACGGAGGTAAGCCTCTCGTCAGACCCTGACAGTAAGGCTTCCGGCGATCCGCGGGATAATTAAAAGAACGGATAACGAACTCCAACTCAGATTGGACCAACGAGTCTTCTATTGTATGTTACTAGGAGACCGTGTCTCTCTTTACTTGATCGTTGAAACTCGATCAAAACAGCGTTACGCACTTCTCCGAACGAGAAGCAAACGTGCTGCTCTCGAATCATTTAGGTTCGCGATAAATAAGAGAACAAATTGTCCAAATCTGATCGAATACTGTGCTCTATATCGTTTTCTCCTTATTCAGGTATCGTGGCAAGTCGTGTTATTAACAGACACAAAAGACAAAACTCTATATATCTCGATAACATCAACGATTAAATTCGATAAACGGAATAAAAATATAATTTATTCCAAAGAGTAAAAACTTTGTAATCTTGTAATTACTTTGTAATCTGTTTTCGACTTGCCTTATGTATGTATATATATATATATATATATATATATATATATATATATGTGTGTGTACATATATACATATTAAAAAACAAACATACAACTAAAACAAACGATCAGAAAAAAGGGATCACTGAAGGCCGGTAAAAAGTTATATGCGAGTTTACGTTACTGTTCGTCGCGTTGCATGTCTCGCGCGTGTATATATATCCTGCGCTTCGACGGAATGAACAATTTTCTTTGACCGACAGTGTTAAAATCGTATCGTATATCTATTTCATGGTAGAAACGACGAAACGCGCTATAGACGGAGAAGTGGGTAAAGAATAATCTCTTTCGGCAGAGCGTCCGCCGCATGCTCCGAGCGCGTAAACCGTGTACACCATATTGGTGCTTGAAAAAAAAAAAGGAAAAAAAAAACACAAAAAGAAAGAAAATAAACTAAAATGAAATAAACTAAAATAAAGTAAAGTAAAATAAAATAAAGTAAAATAAAGTAAAATAAAGTAAAATAAAGTAAAATAAAATGGAAATGAATCAAGCGAATCAAGATAAAATAATAAAATGAGATAAACTATAGGAGAACGACGAGGAATGCACGAAAAATGATAAAAGATAAACAACCAGAGCTTTCTTCTCCTTACGAGAGAGATGAAACAAACATTCGCGTATATTATTGGATAGCCTTTGCCGACCTATTATTATTTTATTACGAAAAATCGATAAGAGAAAAACAATTTTTTCTAAAGAAAACAAAAAGAAAAAGGATAGAGAAGAAGAAAAGAAAGAAAGGATGAAATAAGAAAAGGGCCAAAAAAAGAAAAAAAAAAAAAAAAAAGAAAAAAGGAGGGACATTGATGACACATTTTGAACACTTCTTAGCAAAGCTATAAACGAATATATGTAATAGATTCCTTCGATGAAAATGGCGACGATCCTGAACGTGCGTGTGGTCATCAGCATTATTATCAACATCATCATCATCATCATCATCATCATTATTATCATCATTAATGCATCTCTGACGATTTTTTTTTCTTTCTTTTTCTTCCTTTTCTTGTTTTTCTCCCTATCTTCTTTTTTTTCTTTCTCATTTTTTTCTCTTTTTTAAATATACGACAAAGTACATACATCCATATATACATACATACATACATACATACATACAATAATATTGCATAGTTAACGGACTGAATATTTTGAAAATATTGGAGTATAAGTGCGGCCGTTATAAGAATGAAACATATATAAGCCGTGTACCGTCATAGGGTGCGTAGGGATTAGGTATATAGTTCAGACTGTGATAACTATTTATCGTGCTACTTTCCGAAAACCAGATGAAAAATAACAAACCACTTAAAGCTCGTATATAATCATAGTAATTGTCATAATAATAATAATAATAATTATAATATTAATAATAATAATAATAATAATAATAATAATAATAATAATAATAATAATAAGAATAATAATAATAATAGTAATAGTAATAATAATGATAATAATATTAATAATAATATTAATATTAATAATAATAATAATAATAATAATAATAATAATAATAATAATAATAATAATAATAATAATAATAATAATAATAATAATAATAGTAATAGTAATATAACATAATAATAATAATAATAATAATAATAATAATAATAATAATAATAATAATAATATTAATTGTAGGAAAAGGACGATATAAATGAACAGCGAGCGAAGGAGCAAATATAGTCCTTAATTTTTCGAACGAAATGTGTTATATATATATATATAAATATATACATATAAATATATATAAATATATATACATGTAAATATATGTATATACGATATACATACAAATTTCGTTAGACTCTGTAGTCTTCCAGAAGAAGCATATTCTACGTCTAGCGCTAACGGATACATTATTAAAATTCATTGTACGAAATTCTACGATAGGAGTTACGCACTTACATCGGAAGTTGTAAAGCTTTTATGATCTACGAACAATAGAAAATGGGAACGACGGTCGACTTCCTCGTGAAAGCTGTTGTTTAAGATAGAAAGGATATAAATACATAGAGAGAGAGAGAGAGAAAGGGAGAGAGAGGGAGAAAGAGAGAGAGAGAGAGAGAGAGAGAGAGAGAGAGAGAGATGATAAAAGTTAATTGTAATTATCTCGCTATACGATCTTAATTAATATAAATTTCCTTTCTAAATCGTTTAAGCGCCTACGCAGCGTGATCATGATCTTAACACTTTACCGATCGCTAGCGGTTCAACAGCATACGCACGTCCGACCGGCCGCTCAGCCGCAGATTCTCCCTGACGACGGCTGTTTTTCAGTCTAGATTATCGCACCGAGAGTATCTGTGCGTTTTGTATGCTCAGACAGAATTGTCCGCTTTCTGTTATTATAGGATATATTATAGGATAATTAGATTTAATAAAATATTTTATTTTCAAGATATTAATGATAAATTACATTTATTTTATCTATTACAATAGCTTTCAGTTTAATAATTATGTAACAATACCATAATCCATATATTGACATACTTGAAATAAGAAATAATTAATATTTTTTCAAGGTATAATACCGTTCAAAACAGCTACCTTTATGTAATGGAACATAGCAAAATTTTCAAACAAAACATGTTCTACTTCTTTTTTTTTTTGAACAGCACAAACTCTACATTGTCTTTGGGGTCCCTCACACTTCGATCGCTAGTTACTATATTTATAAGTTTATGTTTTCCGAAATTCGAGAGTCTTCCGGGATTGTCTAATTTGGGTGCTCTCCTTGTGGGTGCAGAACTGGATATATCGTCATCTTGTTTCATACAATTAATTTCATTATCTTCTATCCACGAAAGTGCAATCTTGTGCAGGAAATTTTTGTACGTAATAGTTTTTCCGTTTAAAACTGTTTATGCTTTAAATGAATTAAAAAGCGCACAGTTTATAAAAAACATTACCACACGTTTAGTCCATTTTTTTGTTTTCCTGAAAATGGAATAGTATGCTAGATATTGGTCCGCGCGATCTACTCCCTTCATATATCTGTTGTAATCTATGATGGAATTAGGCTTTTGTATTGGGACATTTGATCTTTTATTTCTGCTTGTGGATTCCTTCAATTGTGCAGAATGTATAGTAGATATCATATTTACATTTCTTCTGCCATTATTCCATACTTCTAACAAAATTTGACGATTCCTACGGAATTCATGCTGACTTCTTGAAAATCGTAATGTTTGTAGTGATGGAGGAAGACCTCTATTTTTTCGAATGGTTCCGCACACTGGCATTTTATTTCGCAGTAGAATTTTAGCCATTTTGATGCTGTTATAATAATTATCTTGATAAATGTGGTGCCATATGGTTTTATATGGTTCAATAATCGTTAAAACCGTATCTTCCAATTTTTTGCCATCAGTAGCATACACGTGAAAATTGGATATGTATCCTGTGACAGCTTCACACAGCATTCTTACAAGTATTCCGTATTTAGTAATTTTTGCCGGATTGTATGTTTTAATGGATAGCCGACCTCTCCACGGAATTAGGCATTCATCCAAAGATAATTGTTGATTGGCTTATATACATCGTTAAATTTTCGCTGTAAATAGTCAACAACAGGCTGGATTTTAGCAAGCTTATATTGTGCATTGTGAGGAATGTTATCGTTATTGCAAAAATGCCAGCTCTACATTATTTGCACAAATCTATTTCTGCTCATGACTTCCGAAAAGAATGGAGTTTCTATACTTCGATCTGTGGACCAATATACGTAGAACAAGTCTTTTTTTTACCTGATCCATTAAGACTATTAGTCCTACAAATTTTTTCATTTCCGTTACCATTATATCTGTCGACTTTTTCGCTCTTGATGGAATTTTATATTTTTCCCTGATCTGGTAATGATATCTGTTGGATTCCTTCACTAAGTGCTCGAAAAAGTCCATTCCAATAAATAAATTGACGCTGTCCATCACATTTTCTGTAGAACTAGGCATAATTTTTATGCCAGGGCTACCTTCAAAAGGTTCCAAAATTATTGCTTCATCTTCTGTCGACCATATATCATCGTCATCTTCAATGTTATTTGTATCGTCTTCGATGTCACTTATCTCCTCGTCTTCTGAATCACTACTTGTTAGTGGCAATACAGAACTCCAATTTCGAATTATTATATCGCTGCCATCACTTTCGTCACCACTATCACTTCCTGAATAACTGTCAGGACAATCTGATAAATCGTCTAAATAAAACTCTCCAGTAGCATTTTTTTCGCTCATTGCGAACGGTAAATTTTTTAAAAACGATATGAAAATGTGGGAGTTTACGAAGCAACGCACTTAACGCAAATGAGCAATGTACCTCAATACTAATAATATAATGCAGATGATATAGCAAATGGCAATAGTTTATCGCCATGACTACCAATTGATAGGCTATTTTTAGGTAGCCCCGAGAAAAAAGCGATTAATAGGCTATTGGTCGGTAAGCATGGGCAACAAAAAGCCGATTAATAAGCTATCGGTCGGCGGTAAAGTGTTAAGATTAAACAAAAGGAAAAGAAAAAGAAAAAAAATAATAAAAATTCATGTTAATTAATGATGAACTTATAGATTCTCCTCGTGTGAACCATATTGTAATTCGTTTTCCCAATCGTCATCATTTTCTATTTTCAATAACTCAAAAATCATCATAGATATAAAAAGATAAAACAATTACGTGATTCGTTGCGTTGCGCTACTTTCGATATCTTTTTCGACGTGCATTATTGAAATAATGTAAAATGGCATTTAGTAACAACATTTTTTCGATGATCATATTGACGCTCCAACGATTAAGCGAAGTAATAAACGTCTATTTAGTTTCATTGAAATAGAAAACAAGAAAAATGGAAAAAAAAAAGAGAAAAGAAACAAAAATCCCCCCCAAAAAAAAAAAGAAAACAGACTACGCTTCGCGTTTCGCGATATACACAATGCAAACGACAAACTTAATCGACCAAGTGTATTTTAATACAGCTTTCCACTGCCAGAAAGAGAGAAAGAGAGAGAGAGAGAGAGAAAGAGAAAGAAAAGTAGAAAGAGAGAAGACTTAAACAAAAAAATACGAATAAAATATATTGAAACAATGTAAAGATTTGTGCGAAGTCTCCAAAGATAAGCAAAAAAAAAGAAATGCTTTTTCGCTCTCTCCTCCACCTCCCCAGCTCTCTCTTTCCATCTTTCTCTTGCTCTTTCTCTCAATACACACACACACACACACATATGCGCGCCCATAAAGAAATTCTGTGTCCATCTCTTTTTCTCGTAAAATAATAATCACTTAAAATTCGAAAATAGTTCGATCGATTATCCTCTTTGGGTAATTTGACATTCCGTATTAAAAACTGTGAAAAAACTTTTTATATTTTCAAGGCGTCATTATTTTTCCAACTATCATTATTCTTCTAACGTAATAATATCAAACAAAAAATAGGATGTGAAAAATTTTCTAACTCTCTCGACTAAACGCTGAGAATTCTTGGGCTGGACTGGCAAGAATCACCAACGAAGAATCACGAATGTTCTTCGATAAGACACATATCGATCTTGCAAAGAAATTATCCGAAATTATTTTTTGAAAATCACAGACTACAATTTATTGTTATTAATAAAAATTCCTATGAATAAAATTAAATTGTAAAATTAGATTTCTTTTCGCTATATATAAAAACAATACATTTCTATACATTTCTATGTAATAAAAATACATTGATCATCGATCAAAAGTTTGGAAGAATTGAGAATCTTGATAAAGAAAGCTGGGAGGGTAATAGAAAATAATAGAATAGGGTTTAAAAAGAATTTCTTCGTGGCGAAAAATTAATGGCCTGCTGTCTGTCTCTGTGTGTTGCAGCGGCAGTGCTAGCGAGTCAGCAGGCCGCCGCGGTAGCCGCCTCGGTGATCTCGCCATTTCCGCCCAAGTGACCCGCGGCCCCCGGTCCCGTACTAGCCGGTGGAACCGGCGGAACCGCCGGAAGCAGCTCCGCACAAACTCACCACGCGCCGCATCCGGCCTCGAGCGGTGCCGTCGCGAGCAGACAGCCCTAAGGAAAATCCCTAAGGAACTTTCGAGAGGATCGCCTCATCCTTTTCCTTTTAAGTCAATTTATTTGCTGACACCATTTCTCTCTCTCTCTCTCTCCTCTCCTCTCTCTCTCTCTCCTCTTTCTCTCAATACCTCTTTTTACCTCTTTCTGACTCTGTCTCTTTCTCTCTCTCTGTCTATATCTATATCTCTCTATTTCTCTCTCTCTCTCTCTCTCTCTCTCTCTCTCTCTCTCTCTCTCTCTCTCTCTCTCTCTCTCTCTCTCTCTCTTTCTCTCTCACTCACTTTTTTCTCTCTGTCTGTCAATCACATTTCTTTGGACCAGTCGTAATGAGGCTGATAAAATTGTACTTAAAATCACGAAGAGCCCTTGGACAAACTTCGGTTATCTTCGAATATATCATCCTCGCCTCGTACAGCCTCGGTCGTCAGAGTTCAACGAAGAATAAATGTAATCTTGTCGAGTTTTTCTCAATAATGTCATTGATGCATCATTTCTTTTCATTGAAATGAATTTTTACGTCGAAGTTTATCGTATCTCGAAGTACCATCATAACGATTGAAAGTAGACCCCCCTTCTCTCTCTTTTTCATACTCCTCCCCCTCTCTCTCTCTCTCTCTCTCTCTCTCTCTCTCTCTTTCTGTCTATTTCTCTCTCTAGTTTCGATGCAAGCGCGTGGACCGATCTTTTCGTGTACATAGATAGGTACCTACATAAATGCATACATACATACATACATACATACATAAATGCATACATACATTAATACGAACGTATATTCGTAGGTTCGATGCAGAACCAAAATGGTTGATACATTTTCCTTTGTAAATAACGTGTAAATAAAATGATGTAAGCATATACATAATATTATTACTCTCGTTCTCGGACAAGCATCGTCGTCGTATCCGATATACGTAAGCGATAAATGTAAAATATATATCATAGAACTGAGTAAAGTTTTTATCTAACAGATTAATAAATAAATGATACGCGAGAATGTTTTATTAATTGCGCTTGTTAGTTTGAAGGAAAATTCGATTAGATTCGATCATTTCGACTCACGAAAGTATATA
Source organism: Vespa mandarinia (assembly GCF_050613455.1). Lineage (NCBI taxonomy): Eukaryota > Metazoa > Arthropoda > Insecta > Hymenoptera > Vespidae > Vespa > Vespa mandarinia. The sequence goes on along the minus strand of NC_140816.1, from coordinate 3,584,948 downwards.
ATACGTTCCATAAAAAAAATCGCGCGTGCGTGTTTAACTTTCGATGAATGAAAGATATAACATAATAACAAATTTTTTATTCATGTTGCACCAACAAAGCTTTATCTCCGTCGATAGATCTTAATGGATCTCGTGATTAAAAAAAAAAAAATATGTTGGAGAATGTTCAACGATTGGATTTTTGTCAACGCTATTAGGAATAAAAAAAAGAAGAAACATTCAATTGAAAAGGAGATGATAAGCTTTATCGATCGACGTGAAATGAAAAGTCGTTTCTTGCAAGAAGAGGGATGAAAGATGTCAATGAAAATAGAAAAAGATCCATAGATCGCATAAGTCGCAAACAAGAAAGATCTATCGATAGCGTGAGTCGAGTAAATCAAATTTTAATGAATTTAATAATCGAGAGAAAAAGAAAAAGAAAAAGTGAGGGTGAAAAGGAGAGAGGGAGAGAGAGATAGAGAGAGATAGAGAGAGATAATAAGAGGGAGGATATATATATATATATATAAGAAACGAATGAAAATGCGAAAAAATTAACAATCTAAAAATATATTTCGTCAGACTGAAAGACTATAAAGGATTACTTATTAAAATCCTTATTTTCGGAATTGTTCTCGCATGATCGTCGTAAAAAAAAAAGGGAGGAAAAGAAAAAGGGATGAGACAGGGGAAGGAAGTAAAGAGAGAGAGAGAAAGAGAGAGAGAGAGAGAGAGAGAAAGCGTTAAAAAAACACAATGTATTTGAATAATCCGTTGGTGGGTGTGCGAGTATATCCTCCCACTTTAACGACCTTTGAACTCTGAGTACGCATTTGACAAAGATACAATTTTTATCGAACGTAGTTACATAGGAAACTTGCGTACGAATCTGAACGATAGCGTTAAACGAAAAGGAAAAAAGGAGAAACTATTTTGTGTGCGTGTGGAGTATATACATGTATATTGTATAAATAGTAATATCCGTGTATGTGTGTGTATGTGTGCGTTTGTCATGTTTGTGCGTATTATTGAATACGTCAGATCGAATATATATAATTTTAAGCCTGTAAAAAAAAAATGAAAGGAACGAAAGTGCATAACTTCGATTTTTGTAGAGAATAAAGAGAAAGAAAGAGAAAGAGAGAGAGAGAGAGAGAGAGAGAGAGAAAAGAGAATGAGTGAGTGAATGAGTGAGTGAGAGAGAGAGAGAGAGAGAGAGAGAAATGAAAAAAAAAGCAAACAATTGTATGACTCGCTGGAATTTATCTATTAGAAAAATTTTATTACGTATTAAAATAAATTTAATTGATTTATATGTGTAAACAAGACGATTGTCTAAGAAGTATATAGATAAAGCGACGAACAGATTTAAAATGGTAAAAAAAAAAAGATGATTCTAAATAATTAGGATGACATTAAGTGATTGTACATTTGATCCTTAGAAACGCTATTTGTTTACTAAAAATAAACGCTAGCCAACGTTGTACTACAGTTTAACAAAAAAAAATAAAAAATAAAAAATAAAAAAAAACAAAAACAAAAAGAAAAGAAGTGCAGCGTCGTGAAATGGACAACAAAAAAGAAAAAAAAAAAAGAAATAAGAAATGCTAAGGTAACGAGAAAAAAAGTAAAAAATGTATTACACATACATATACTATGATACATATAAAGTAAACTACATAATATTAGTTTAGTAACGACTATTATTATCTCTTTTATTATGATTATTAGTTATTAATTATTATATTATTTTATTATCATCGTCATCGAATAAGATGAAGAGAGCGACGCGATCGATTGGTAAAAAGTACACCCGTTGCCAGTGGTATCGGACAAATTTTATCTAACCGCATAGTGTGTTGTAAATGCCAAATTAAATCAAAAAGAAAAGAAACGAAACTAAGAGAAATGAAAAGAATAGAAAAAGGGAAAGTGTTTTTAATCGAACGAATAAAAACAAAATCAGTTTGCTAAATGGAAAGGCGCGCGGATATAGACGTAGCGGAAACGTAAAACTGTAAACGAGTCGCCTCAGTTTTAGTGGGGTGCTCAATGGAGAAGAAAAGGGTGGGCTTTAAAATAATGCTGGTGCTGTGCTGTGATTTTTATAAAAAAAAAATAAAAATAGAAAGAGAGAGTAAAAGAGAGAAAGAAAAAGAGAGAGAGAGAGAGAAGAGAGAGAGAGAGAAGAGATAGATAGAGAGAAAGAACGAACGAACGAACGAACGAAAAAGTCAGAGGCCCGAGTACATAAAAGAGTCGCTCTATATCGTCTCTTTTAGTGATCTTAAAAAGGGACATTTTTATGAAAATGTGCAGATAGCCTAAGTACCTGGACCCTGCCCTACGTTCTTCACCAGACTTTAAACGGAGATAAAAAAATAAAAAAAAAATAAAAAAAAGGAAGACAAAATTACGTTCTTACCGATTGTATAGGCTGTATAATGTATTTGCTTTGAAACAAATTTAATATAGATTGTTAATCGCTAATTATGGAAGAGAAAGAGAAGAAAACGGGGGGAGAAAAAGAAAAAAAAAATAAAAGAAAAGAATATTGTGAAGAAAAGAAGGAGGAAGAAGAAGAAGAAGAAGATAAAAGGAGCTGTCTCCAATCGTATAATAACGTTTCCTTTCGTGAACTTTACCCGACGACAACAACAACAATAACAACAACAACAACAACAACAACAACAACAACAACAACACAGCCCTCGCAGATAAAAAGCCTTAATGTACCTAACGCATTTGCAATCGCATATACGTTACCGGAAGGTGGGATAGAAATTTAATCGCACTATGACGACGACGACGACGACGAAGATGACGACGATGACGACGTATCCAGGGTCGCCCACGCACAGACAGGTCGTCCTCGCCCCCGCGCCCCCCTTTACCACTATAATGTCTAATAGAAAACTAATGTAATTAGCAATTGGAGACAATCTCCGGACTAAAGATATAATCTAGCGAGTACTATTTGCCACGACGTAGCATAATTACACATTAAAAAAGAAATCATCGAGTGGAAGTTGAGTTAAAAGAGAGAAACAAAGAAAAAAGAAGAATATTAAAGCAAAAACAAAAAATATATATATACATATATATATATATATGTATGTGTATATATATATATATATATATATATATATATATATATATATATATATATATATGTGGACTGAGACAACACGAAACACAATTAACAAAAAGGACCTGTATTCCTCTCGTCTCCTTTTTTTTAGAATGATAAAAATAGTGAGTCGTTACGCGCTTTATATATATTATACATCTCGAATATATGAATATACGAATAACATAAAAACGTACAGAAGCAAATACAGAAATGCAGGCATCTTGTCGTTAAATTGTAAGATATTGTGTTCAAACTCCAGAATGTACTCTGATTCCCTTTCCCAGACTACTATATATTAAATATATTGTGCACTATGCTCCAACTTGTCCATACAAATAAATATATGAAAAAATCTCAATAATGTTTTTATTACCGGGTGTGACAGATTTCAATGTATATAACATCTTCATTGATAAATTTATAGTTAAAGTATTTCAAAATAATTATGATATTAGATAAATGGTTTTTTATTGCATTTCTTTAAGACGTATAATTGCCAAACGTTATTTGCACATTGCAAGCGCGGGCTTTTGACTCACGTAATCTGTACGACGCATGCGCACTATACGAATCGGTTTTTTATTGTGAAAAAAATACCTAACAAAAACATTATAATAATATTCGAGGTAAGTTTTGTAACGATGAGAGTGTAGATAAATTTGAAAGAAAGATTGTTTTTATACTTAAAAAATTGAAATGTTTAACTCTCAATAAAGTGATATGAGATACAATTTGTTTTCGTTGACGTTCTACTTAAGAATATAGGTTATAGGCATTTTAAGACTTTTAAATAACATCAAAAACGTAATAGCGTAAATACTTAAAAAATATTTTAAAAAAAGAAAGAAAAATAAAAATTCCAGAACATCAATGTTAAAATATGGATGTAATTGAATATAAATTAACCTCAAAGAATCCTGTCTTAATATCACATGTAAGTATTTCAATTAAATGATTAAAGTAAATAAAATTTTTATAAAACTATATTGAACTTTAAGAAAGTATATGTGCATAAATACATGTATAAATAATTTACACACAATATATTGTCCATAGGCGGTATCTAGACTTTATGAAGTAATCAAGGAGAAGTACAAAAATGGAACATCAAAAGATGTTATAAAGGTTATGAGAACATATTTAAAATCTAATGTAAATTAACTTATTTAATATAAAAATATGTATATTATTGTAGATACCAGAATATAAACTGCTTATATCAAAACTTGAAAGCAAAGATAAAGTACTTAGTACATCTATATGTCAAGCATTAGTTAGACTTGTAGAAAGTGGAATAATATCTGTTACTATGGCTCTCTGTACTTTAATATCTTATGTTTCTTCTACAAAGTATGTACGAATTTATATGTTCATATACAATATATAAAATATATATATATATATATATATATATGTGTATATATACATGTGTATATATATATACATATATATAAATATCTATATATATAAATTATAAGGATAATTTTATATTTTCTAGCAATTATGTCGCAATTACCGTAAGCATGAGTCATTTACTGATATTGGATTTTAAACTTCATGCTACCGAAGATAAATGTTCATATAAATTGCCAATGCCTCAGTTTCCATTTATTTCAATTTTAAAAGAAGAAAAAAATTCTTGGCGAGCTGTATTAGATCAAATGCATTTTATAATGAATTATCCTGATAGACAGTGCGTGCAATATCCTATATATTAATTATTAATATGATAAACATTTAACTGTTATATATAATATATTATTTATTTTAGGATAAAGGAAAACAGTATAAAAATTTTAAGGCCGGTCTTTATATTTATTTTATGCAATCCTTCTTCATCTTTATCGGATGGTTGTAAAGAAAAAGCTTGGCAATTAATTAAATCGAGTAACGCTTTAGAATTACAAATTGAAATTCTATTATGGCTTCGTACAAATGATACAGATAATTGCTTGGAAACATATTATAAAATTTTTGGATTTGCAATGGTATCATTATCCAAAAATGACAAAGATACTTGCATAGCCTTACTCCCATTATTATCATCTGTTTGTATATGTTTCCTTGAACATGGCTTCGATCCTGTAGTAAATCTTGATACAATATCTACTATTATAAATAAATATAATAATTTATCAGGAAATATTATACTGGCATTAATGTCCGAAATAATTGTGATATGTCCTGGATATTACTTAGCCAATGTTCTACAACTATGTAAGTGCACATTAATAATAATTAATTCATAATTTGTTTTAATATATAATTTCTAATATTTTTAATTAATCGAAATTTAATTACAGGTGAGCTTATATTGAATAAAATGTCATGCAACATAACATTGATAAATATGTTAATAGCATCTCTCCTGAAGTGGATGCCTTATCCTTCTGTCTTATGTGCTGAAGCTTTAACTAAAGCTAATGCTTTAATAAACAAAGCTGTTACCGAAACAAAATGGACAAAAGAAGCCACCAATCCTCATCCAGAAGGAATATTTACAAAATTAATTCATTTTGATGCGTATATTCAATTTTACACAGAAAGCATCGATTTTTTAAATACAATAACAGAAACGAATATTTTATCATGGTTGAAAGCATTATCAAAAAGTCCAATTGATTTACGTTATAAATATAGATTAATTCTTTCTGGTCTATTTTTACAAAGTAAAAATGTCATTGTAACAAAAGACATTTGTGATATACTTATGCAAATTACTAAAGAAATAATCGTTTTTGCATCTCACATGTTACCACTAATTATGCATAAGTTATCAAAATCTCGTGATCCCGATGAATCGAAATACTTGCTTCTTACATTACCCGAATTAGCAATAACAAAAGAAAATATACCAGTTATAAATAGAACATTGCAAACATTATTTCACAGTGAAGGGCCATTAAAATATTTCGCTCTCGAACTATATTTGACGATGAACGATAAAGATCCACGTTGCTATCAGTATCTTTCATCTGCACTTATGGAAACATCACAAAATGACAAATCGTGGTACGCTGATGTAACTTGTGCTAGAGTAATCAAGCACATTTGCGAAGAACGCCCGAAATGTGCTGAAGAACTTGCTCCATTTATTTCACAAATATTAAATAAATGTGTAGACACAAATGGCAGTGCTGCAACAGCACTTGCACTTAAGGGTATTTCTGCTCTTTGTAGTTCTTCTGTTATTAGTATTGTCTCAGTTTGGAAAGTCTTAGCGCCAAAAATGAAGAAAGAAAAGCGTACAATTGTTATGAAAACTTTATGTGAACTCTTTGGAAATATTCCATCTTATTTAAATAGGAACAACAGCGCATATGATACCTTGATTACCGAAATATTAAAAATATTATGGTCATATGTTATACAAAATGATCCAGAGATAAGTGAGGCTGCACTTAAAGCAATAGCTTTGTATCGATTAGAAGATATTCCATTACAAACTTTACCAGATGATTTTAAATACGATACTACAACATTACAATCAAGTACATCAGCTTCAAGTAATACAACGCCAGAAAATATATCACAGTGTATACCAGCTGTATCAAGCACATGTTGGATCAAAATGTTAGAAAAAGTCAATAAAATGATTTTAAATGCAGCTGGTGATGTTTTAATTTCATTTATTACAAATGAAGTTAAAAGTTTTCGATCTGGCATATATAATTGGCCACATGGAGAGCCAAATAATTTCAAATACTTACCAGAAAGAAGTATTATAAGAGTAGTCGGTGAACATTTGAGACGTATAGATAGGACTAAATCTTTCAACGAACGCGTCGCTATAGAATGTTTACGGATATTTGCATTTAAATATCCAAAACCTTTGCCTAATATAAATTGGAATTTTTTACATAAGACTACTGAAATATCCTATAAAGCTAAAGAATATAGTCTTACTATTGCATGTCATCATTCAGTTATATCATTGTCTGCAAGAAGCTTTGTTGAGCATTATTTATCAATGTTTGAAAATGATACAAATATAAAAGATTTATTACAAAGTAAAGAACATGAAATATTGTATGCAAATTTAGAAATTCTCTGTGAAGCTGTACAAGCACATAAAATAAAACCATTTTTAGATACGACATTATCACATGTTATAAAAAATTTATTAAGTGATGACGACAAAAATGTAATTTTATTTAGGAATATTATGCATTCCTATGCTAGAGCTTTAAAAAATGAAACAATAAATGATGCTATTCGTACATTACTCTCTACTACTTTAAACAATCTTTTAGATGAAATAGACTTAACACAAGATTATTTTAAACCATATATTTCTGCAGTATTAGCATTATCGGTTGATCACATAGAGAGAATGACATCGCCTAACGTATGGTGGGAAACAACCGTAAAAAAACTGAAAAATGCTATAATTATCAGAGCAGAATTAGCTTTAAATAACGACTTTGAAATGCCTTTGAATTGGATGAATGAATTAATTAATTTAATCGCAACTATACCCAGGTAAGAAAAAAAATAATATAATGAGTGATAATTATGAATAATGTTACAATCTTAATAATATTGTATAAAGAAAAGAAATCTTATATTTTTACAGTGTACAGTTATATTTGTTACAAGCAGTTCAAAGAGTGCAAACTGAAGTGAAATCTAAAATGTATACATCAGATTGGGTTATAGATTTTATAAATCGTATTCAAGCACTTATACCAGAAATATCTGAAGATGACCGACGAATTTTATTTTACTGTGATATTTTTTTCGTTTCTATTATTTGTTTATCTGGAATGGATTGCATAATAATGGATGCAGATTCTATTGTATCTTCGCAACATGTCAGAATAAGATTATTCCCACAAGCCATAGCTATGCTTGCTGATATACAATATTGGAAGGATCATATAATCCCTCAGGTAATCTTTAAAAAGTAGATATTCTCTATTATAGCATGCATATAATTGTACATACGAATAATTTCTAATTGATACTATATTAACAGTAATTTTCAATAACAATTTCTCAGGTAATGGAGTGGTTACATCTAATGAGAATAAGTTCCATACCAGAACTGTATAAATCTGCATTTCATAATTCATTAATTTCCTTAAAACATCATCCGCATTATAATAAGAATTGGTTTACTTATTTATCAGTATAGACGACTTAGGAATATATATAAATATAAATGTACAATGTATAAATATATAATAATACAATTAATTTAGTTTTTGAGTTTTGAATTGATTAAACGATATTAGATCCTATATGATAAATATTACATTTTTGATAAATATAAAAAAGAGCAATATTGTATATAAAAATTAGAGTTATCTATTCTACATTTGTAGATATAGCATTTACTGTACTGCGATAACATCCATATCTTTTAGTAAGAAGTTATAAATATTACATATATATTTTTGTATGAATGTATAGGTAAACGCAAATAAAAAAAAAATTAAATCAGATATGTTATATATACATATATATATACACATTTCACTCGTCACATATGTTGTATGTGACGATTCTCATAATGCTAAACAGATGTTTCACTATTATCTAGTGCCATTACTGTTAAGGTGCTTGGTCTTGACCCTGTTAATACCTGATCTTCAGGCAAACGCATTCGTGGTTCCAATATATTCCTTTTAGTTTCTATATTCTTCTTTATAGGTGTACGGCTTGGACTGGATTTTTTACTACTTGGATAAGACTTCAAGAGACGAGCTCTAAAAACCATTAATAATCAATATTATAGAATTATAACAAAGTACTGATCATCAATTTTTGCTTTATTCAATAATTTAATGATGTACTTACGCATCCATTAATTTAAGAAATAAACGTGTATATACTTGATATTCTTCATCACCAAATTCTGTTGGATCATGTTTTGCATGTTCATACAAATCACAAAATTGATGAATCAAACGTTGACCACTTCCATTTAACGGTGTTGCAAGGGTCGATAATAAATATGCTCTTAAGTTTTCAGATGGATGCCTTTTTAAGCAACTGTCATACTTTGTAATTTCAGCTTCTGTATTGATAAAAACATATAATGAAATTTGTATTAATATTTTTAATTACTAAATATACATACCTAAAGTTTTAATATCATCTACGGCTTTCAATCTATAATAATGTGGTGGAATTTGACTGCCAGGAGTTAAGATATATCTGGAGTCACTTATAAGTTGTGGTTCATATTGAATTCTTGGTATTACTTCTATACGCCTTTCGATTTCTCTCTTCAGTGACTATAATACATATTATTTTAATTTTATTTACATAATTAATTTATGCAAATTATATTTTATTAGATAAATACAAATTTCTAACCTTAAAAATACGCATACCTTTTTAGTATCGTGCCCAATAGGAATATGTGGTCCGCGTCGTGAACGCAAAGCAAATCTCATTATCTGTCGTTTAGCAAAAATGAATAATAACAGAATTGTTAAAACTCCAGCTGCTATAAATATTACTATAGTTACACCCGACAATTCTTCAGCCATGCTTGCACTATATCATCAACCACAGCAAAGCATTACTATATATATGTGTGTGTGCATCGTGTGTATACATATATATATATAATGCTACTCGATAATAAAGTACATATATATAGATATACGATTATCACAATATAAAAGTAACAATACGGTTTTTATAATAAATTTTATAAAATACAAAAATTATCTTACAGATTATAACTTAATTACATCTTTTTCAAAATATTTTCTATAGGTCTTTTAAACAAAGTTTCATTGACTTCGATTATTTCCTGCAGTAAATCTTTCTGTTCCTCTGATGTAATTCGATTTGCTTTTAAAAAAGACAAAAGCAATTTGCTAAATTTGATATTTGTAGAAAAGAAAACTGCTTTTCCCAATAATAATCTTATTAATTTATCATATATGTTTGAATCTATTTTTACAGATAACAAAATTTCTAAAATAGATATATGCCATTCTTTTAATTCCTTTGCATTTTCCACATATTCTCTAAACAAATAAAAATAATATTTTAAGTTGTAATATATAGTATAAACTAAATCAAATTATAAAAGGAATAATCTTATATACTTACGATATAAGAACAGATCTTTTTTCAGGTTGGAAAGTACTGACGATAACATTCATAATTGATGCATCTTTTAAATCAATATTTAGAACAGGTATGAAAATAAATTTTAAAACTTCATCTGGAAATTTTTCAACGCATTCTCCTATTCCAGATGTTATTAATCTTGACGATTCTTCTAGTTTAATTATCTGAATAAAAATATAAGTTACAGAATTTATTTTTAACAGGGAATAATAAATAGCATCCAATACCTTTGGCAACAGAACATGAGTACATACAAGACCCATATATTTAATTCCTTCTTCTGCATTAATATCTTTAGTCGACAAACATAAATTGTAAATACCTTTAATACTTAATTTTTCACCTAAATCTGTGAAAACTTTTACGAGATCATTATTTGATAGATTTTCTAAATGAACAAAATCTAGCTTTCCATTATTACGCTCTAATCCCTCATACAAAACTTCAATAATGTCGCATATTTGCAAAGCAATATCTTTTCCATCTTCAATATCCTTAATATTATTTGTCCCAGCCTGACTAAAATAAAATTGAGTTGAGGGTATTTGTGTAGTATTCATAGCATCCGTTGATTCCTCAACATCCATTGCATTAGTTTCCTCTGTGTCTGTATCTGTATCTACATTTTCTGCTTTCTATTTAATTGTGAATAAATAAATTTAATGATTGTCATTTTCAAAGAGAAAAATTTAGATATCCTAACCTTATTTCCTATCACTTTCCATCTATTATCAGCATTACAAATGTCTTCTTTCAACGCATCTTTAATTGTTTCAAGTTTCGTTAGTGCACGTTCAGATATCACATATTTCCCAATGGATCTTTTTTCTTCCATAATTCCTAACGATAATACATTCAGGTCATAATGATGATTTATCAAATACGATTTTCCAAGATGATTTAATATTTATTTATAAGAAAAGAAAAAAAAAAAGAAAGATAAAAAAAAAGAAATAGTCGTGAAACAAAGATTCGCGCCAAGATAAGTAACGTAAGAATAATTCAAAATAGAACTCGGGAAACACGGGAAAAGCCGAAGATGAGGGTACGTGTCGCGCATGCGTAATATCTTCGTGTATAATCGGCAACTTCCGTCGGTTTCAATCAGTCATTTGTTCGAGGAACTATTTTACGCGCGCAATGATGTATTAACGTAATCTTTCACAAATTTCATATGTGTCTCTTCAAGCGAGATCAATTAAGGTGTCGAGGACTTCCCAGAAATATTGTCAAATCTCATAATATTGATTCTTCTCTCTCTGTCGAGAATGTGATAATAAAGAGGGAAGGTAAAAAATTCGGATTAGTAACAATTCATGACGTATACGCGCTGCTAGCTAATTCTCGGATAAAGTAACTGTGTATTTAATGTGGTTTACCAAGCATACTGCGTACCAGCGAGTTTTCCATTTCTCTCTCTCTCTCTCTCTATCTATCTTTTGTATGCGCGTGATGTTTTAGTAGCTCAGTCGCAACCGACCGGTGGGCGCGTCGAGTTAATGTTAACAGAAAGGTTATCGTCGTTTAATCGAATTTCTACGATCCGGCACTATTCGTGTTTTTATTTTTTATTCGTTGACATATTTTTCGAAAAAAAATTACGACTTATCAAAAACGATCATTTCACGTGCCAATTATTAATAACATCGATATTCAAGGTTGTTTTGTAACTTTCGTGATAACAAGGTAAGTACGAACATGTATAGTTAGTCGACAACATAATCGGAAGAACTGATTCGTAATTTGTATAAATCACGACACGTCGAACATCATATTTATCGTTCTCGAGATAAGTTTCTTCTTTCTTTCCTTCTTTTTCCTTTTTTTTTTCTTTTTCTTTTCCTTTTTCCTACAAAAAGACATTAACGAGATAAACATATTCATTGTTTTCCAATCATTTTGGTCAGATACTTTTTCCTCTTAAGAATATATCATATTGTATATAAATGATAGTTGGGCTAATAACATAGAGAATTTATGCTTAATTGATATTATAGATATGTGCATATATAATGTATATGATTGCATAATGTATGTTACTTTTGATTGATCTTAGTATTGAAAATATTTTTTGATATAAAATCGATTTTATCTCTTTTTTTATTATTATTATTATTATTATTATTATTATTATTATATTTACGTACATATATATATATATATATATATATATATATGCATTTATTTAAGCGGAAAAAAACAAATACAGCTATAATACAGAGATAACGAATAATTCATTACTATTAATCATGCTCCATGAGAAATTGAATAAGTCAAGAATCTCGGATTAAAATTAATTTTTTATTCTTCTTAGATTACGAGGAAATTTTTCATTGTGTAAGTCAGATACGATCGATCGATCACATAGTTAACTATACCCATAAATACATTGAACGATACAAAATGCAATATGCGTAGTATCAAAGAGAAGATAACATTTGAAGTCGTTGGCCGCAGTTATTTTTTATGATTTTCGAAAGTACTTATGTACATTCTCCATTATTTTCCAGAACGAAACTAATTAATAACATCGTACAGTCGGTCAAACAGATTGTGATATATCTTAACGACATATGTGAGGATTATTAATTTCTTTTTTCTCTTTCTTTTTTTTTTTATTAAGAAAATTTTATCATTTTTAAAAAAATTTCGATTTTATTAGAATTTATTTAAAAAATATGATTAAGAACAAGTTTTTTTTAAATCATGATATATATATATATTTATTTATTTTATAAAGTTATAAAATATTATGATATAACAAATTAAATGTTTAGAAATTCGTTACTATTCGTTACTATTTGACTTCTTTTTATAAATTATAATTTATTACATTAGAATTATTAGGATTAGAATAAAATTTTTTTTGTCCTCGATTTTGGATCCTAAATTATTTTTATTGTAAACCTTCGAGTTGTATGTCCGATAACAGTTTTAATAACAATGAAACGCGAAAGGAAATCGTTTTATCTGCAGGAAATCTCTGACCATTGATAACTATTTTGTGCAATCGACATAGATCTTTGAAATTATATTTTTATACTTAGAATGAAGAATGTAAAGAAGGAAGATTAGCTTTATTAAGAAGAAGTTTTCTCATTTTTGTCAATAGATGACATTAACGTCGCGTTAAGTATATATACTTTCTTTTGTTTTATCAAATGAATACATAATTTAAAAGCATAGATATTGAGTTTTATAAAAAAAAAAAAAAAAAAAAATTAAAATATCAAAATTAATAAATAAATTGTTAAAAATGAAAGATGAAAAAGGATGGGTATATTTTCACTATAATATTATATTATTATTATTATCATCATTGTAATGATAAAAACGATGTGTAAATTTGAAAAAAGATATTTGAAGTGTGAAGAAGATTTTATGAATGATTGCACTTAACAATTTTTGTTCGAATAGTTTTGTTAATGATGAATCACGTTCTGGTAGGCCAAGTAAGATAATGGATAATGAACAAATAAAAGGGTCCTTGATTGAAAATAATCTTCATCAAAATCACACGAGATATTGTAGAATAATTTAAAATATTTAAATCAAGAAAATCATTGAAAATCATTTGCATAAATTAGATTATGTAAATTTATATGATGAAAGGGACGGATGGATGGGTGGAGGGAAAGAAAAAGAAGAGAGAAGTAGAATTTTAATCAAGTGAACATTTTTATAGAAGTTCAATAAAAAAAAAAGTCACTGTAAAGTACACCTGCCAATAAATATTCTTTCCAAGAATTCGAATTATCTATTAATCATTTTAATTATCTTTATAGTCAAGATTTATGCAATGATCCATGAATTACACAAGATCAAATGTTTCCCCATTTCTTTTTTTTCTTTCGTTTAATAAGAGTAATAAAGTTATATTTTTAGAAAGATTTCAAGAATGATATTTTATAATCTTTTTTTATCTCTTATTTTTATTATCATATTTTTTCCTCTTTCTCTCTATCTCTCTCTCTTTTTCTTTTTTTTTTTTTTATCTGATATTATTTCATGGGAAATATTATTAAAGAAATTAGTAAGAACGAACGAGCCCAACCTTCGTGACTTTTCGACGTGTTCCGTCTGACAGTATACTTATTATTTTTATTAGCATTTCTATGATTGCTTACCGGTTTTACCATCGGAAAACCCAGATCATGCGAGGTCACTTGGCGTATTCACATATACAATATATTTTGAACGATAATGTCTCGTTGTCAGTTAACCATTTTTTCTATGCTATTATTATCTTTAATCAGCATATTCAAACTGTTATCAGCTATATATTTATGTATTGAGTTCATTTAATACGTTCCAAATTACCATATTATTCTCTTTTTAGCAGAATATACATAGATACATAAGAAAAAAGACAGACAGGCAGACAGATAGAAAAAGAGACAGAGAGAGAGAGAGAGAGAGAGAGAGAGAGAGAGAGAGAGAGAGAGAGAGAGAGAGAGAGAGAGAGAGAGAGATAATATATTTCGGTCCATTGATTTTAAGCTTCGAATACGAAACCTTTGAATTTCGAAATGAATGTGTACTTTATGAATTGATTCAAAACGATAACATCGTATTTTTTCCTTTCTTTCTTTTTTTCTTTTCTATTTACAATTCTGCAAGAAAATATTTAATTTATAAAGTTTTCTTTTTTTGTACATCGACATCGAACGTAAAATGAAAAATATATACATTAATGAAAGAAATATTGAACATACCTTTAATAAATAATTTTTAAGATTAGACAAAATTCGTATATATAAGAGTAATAAAAATCGATAAAGATCCTTATCGTATATATGCATATATATACATATATATACATATATATATATATATACATATATAAATATACATATATATATATATATACATATATATATATATATATATATATATATATATATATATATATATGTACAAAATGTTATTGACGTTAAGGTGATTATTGAAAAGCACGTGCATGTATGTACATATATACATACATATATAAATAAGTATTACATGAAACGTGTCATGTAACTCGTGAAAAACGTGATTGGTAAAAAAACGACACCAGTGAAGGACGATGTTCAATGATAAAAAGTTTCTTGACGTATGAATCGTTCTCTCCCTCTCTTCCAATCTCTCTCTCTCTCTCTCTCTCTCTCTCTCTCTCTCTCTCTCTCTCTCTCTCTCTCTCTTTTTTTCTTCCTCTCTACTTTTTTTTCTCTTTTTGTTATGAGTAATCATTGAAAACTTCTAACTCTTTTGTTTATCGATATTTTACTTTATTAATGCTTCTCTTCGTTAAGTATAATAATTATTGAGGCGCAATTATTAGTTACCACAATTCGATTGGCCATTTTCAATTTATACTTCGTGTTAAATAAATTTAATTCTCATTGGAGATAAGATTTTATTCTTTTTTCTTTTTTTTTTTTTTTTTTATAGATTCGATCGAACAAACGAATTGAATTGTTCAAAAGTTATCGTAGATGAAAATTTCATTTCAAAAATATAAAATATAAAATATAAATAAAAATATGGATAGATCGATTGAAAAAAAAATATACATATACAAAGAAAAAATATTTGACATTTTTTTTTTCAATCTACAGGATACCGTAACGTGTTTCTTTGAGAATGCCGATACTATCCGATCTCTCACGACGATTTCATTTATTAACGACTGACGCAAAACCCGATCCACCAAGAATACCAATCGAAGGTCACACGAATAATTTGCGATCAAGTGACGAAGAAAACACAAAGAGGAAATCTTTTTTGAGGCAACCGATATCGAAGGAAGAACATGTGAAAGGAAGTTATCCTTCATTCCAACGACAAAAGTCTGCACCAAACGGTGGTACTACGCCCATTACTCCCACTGATTTTCCTCCTAGAGGACGGAGAAGTCTTGATAACAATGACAACGACAAGTACAATGGCGATGGAGTTGGTGTTAGCGATGATTTACCTTCGATGAATGGCTTCAAGGAATATAAAAAACCGAACGTCAAGACGAAAACAAAGTCTCGAACGGCAAAGTCTTGTAAGTTTACGCTATTTTATTATCACCTGTTTGTATAAGAATGCAAAAATGACGTGAAATATTTTTCTTCTTTCCTTCTCTCTCACTCTCTCTCTCTCTCTCTCTCTCTCTTCCCCTCTCTCTCAAAATAATTTTAAATTAATTTCTTTATATTTAATCATCTTTGCGATATACACGTACAATTTTTCCTTTTAATTATTTTCTTCTGATATGTATATATAGCTGTCTGTCTCTCTGTGTGTGTATGTGTGTGAGAGAGAAGAGAGAGAGAGAGAGAGAGAGAGAGAGAGAGAGAGAGAGAGAGAGAAGAAAAAAAGAAAAAAGAGAAAGATAGCAAGGCAGACATGACAAATATATAATATTTGTTCTTTGAATTTTCTTACCTCGTGCTTCGTTCAATTTCGTGGAATTTAAATTAGCTTTGAAAACATTGGTTAGATTATTTGTACGACAGATCGTAAATTTTATTAACATTTGCTTCTCATTAAGTTGATATTGTATTTCTAAGAGTAAATAATTAATAGGCTTTATAACAGATAGATGAATAACCGAAAGTAATTAGTACGATAAATATGATAATATTTAGGCCAGTGATGCGTATTTAATGTTATTTTAATGAATATAAAAGTTGTGCTAAACGTTTCAAAAAGTCATGACATATTCGATAACAGTTCAGACGACTATCCACATTTTTATTTAAACATTCGATAAGACCACCAGCAGATTATCCTGATAATATAATCCTTTAATCATGCAAACAAAACCGATAGTGACATCAGCTACTTAATGTATATTTCAAGGATCGATAATAGTATCTGTTGCTGCGATGACATTGAAACATCATCGAATCAATCCTAAACTATTATATGTAAATTGATCCTTCTCTTATGTACATATAAAATATGTTTTTTTATTTACAGCACAATCGGCTAACATTATCAATTACAATATCGTTAATTCGAATGGAGTAAAAATTGGAGCAAGGACTAGTTATATCTGTAATATTAATAATTTCTCGACAAATAAGTCTGTCCCGACGGATGCTAATTGGTCAAAATCCAAATCACGATTAATGCCAGAAAACGTCGAATTGTTGACCAGGTGTTATGACGAAATCACTTTTGAAGATATGTTCTTGATCAAAACTCATCTCGGTCATGGTTGGAAAGATGTCGCCAGAAGACTTTTTTATTCAGACGGTCAAATCGAACAATTCGAAGAAAATTATCGAGATGAAGGTATAGATGAGGTAAGCCTTTATGAAAAATAATTTCTTTATTTTTATTATTTTTATTATTACTATTATTATTATTTATTTCCATTTAATTTCTTTTCTCTAACAAAAATATATATTTGTTTTTCAGGTAATATATCAATTACTTCTAGATTGGAAACAGGCTAACGCGAAAGACGCATACATTGGAAATTTAATACATGTTTTATGGCTTTCTCAAGAGTATGATTGTGCAGAACGATTAGCCAATGCACGTACGAAACGATCATAACAAAATGATATGTAATATTTGTAAATATGAATGCGAAGTTGTGTCGAATAAGGAATAACTTATTAGTATAATATATTTTTATATTAATTTACAATTCCACATTAATATAAGTCTGATTTAATGGACAAAGTTTCATCAAAGATATATATATATATATATATATATATATATATATATATATATATATATATATGATATATTTGTAATATCTATTCTATGCTCATACTATATTTTATATGTACGGATCTTATTTTTATCAAAGATTAACGAGATATTTTTATTAAAAAAATCTCTATATAATTTACTGTAACAGTAAGTTATCGTAATTTTACCGGATCTGTGATCTAGTTACTTTATTTTACTAATGTTTTATCGTAAATATTATTAATAAAGAGTTATTTAAATCATATGTTCCAATAAATTACGTTTATGTTTCTTTCATATTGATATTATAACTCTTTTGATTATAATTTTTGAAAAAGCCTTATATTCATTAAAAAAAAAATGCTGACTTTTCGAAAATAAATAATGTATAAAAATAAAAATTGTTTAAAAATTTAAAAAAACCTCTATATGTAAATTTTCATTTTTAAAAGGAGACTTTGAAAATGAGTTCATTACGATCAATCAAGAATTAGACTTGTGTTTATTGTTAATGTAAACTTAGTTTTCGATATTTTTCGTGGAAAATAAATTTCATATAGGGACGCCTTTTGAAATCTTAAGTGAAAAAAAAAACGTAACTCCTAACCTCATTACACATTTTCATATATACACTTGAGTAATGTATATTTTGTTTCCATGAACTAACCTGCTCCTTTTTGTGCATAAATTGATATTGGAACTTTTTCAATAATTAAAAATCTATTTGAAATATAAAGAAATGCATTTCACGATGGTCACGTAACTCATTTGATAATTTTATAGATTATTTTGTCAAAAAATAATAATTAGTGAATACTTATATATTACATATTACTTTATTATCAAAACATGACTTTATTTCCATTGAAATATACAGCCATTCACTTGGTAGTACTTGTTTTTTGTAATCTAGATATGACAAGTAATACCAACCCATGTCTAACCACATAGAGGTTACTACATCCGAAGACTTACGGGCTAACGGTGACTCTACTCTAAAATTTGCGATTGCAAGGTAATTCAATCAAATTTTCGAGCAAATAAAACTAAATCCCTAATAGAAGGAAACTTAAAAAGTTCCGCGATGGTTCCAAAAGACTTGTCCGCGATTTAGATCGAAATTGAAGGTGGATGATTTGTAATTGATTGAGAATGAGGTAGATCAACATAAAAATTGAACGAGATCCTCTTCAATGATGCACTGACTCTATTACACAATAGTTATTTTTTAAAGATCTCTGAAATTAATTCGTGGTACTCTATTATCTTTTATAAATATAGTCCATGCGACTGTTAAGAAAGCAATTATTTTTCCTGAATATATTATATTGACACTAACAAATTGCATTGTACGCAAATTGCATTGTAATGCAAAAACACTTGCTGTTTAAATCGTGAAACGCGAACAAACAAATGCTACTTCTACTTCGCGATATTTTTATTTTAGAGAAAAAAAAGTTCGATTACATCATTGCTACGCGCGCAATTGCAATAATGTTTTAAAAAAGCAAAACAAAAACGAAATTATTAGTATCGCTGTTATAATAAGAAACTGTATAAATAATTGAAGACACGTGTAATATAAAAATATGTTTACTTTAAATATTTAAGTTAATAAAAAGATCGTATATGTTTATATTATTCAAGGTCAATTACCCCGAGATTAAGATTTTAAAGTATTGGAATTTTATATTAAAATTATTTCAAATTGTAAAAGAAAATTAATGCGGTAATCATTAAAATTAATAATTATTGTAAAATTATCGAAAGTAGACATTTTTTAAGGTTAGTCATATGGAAAGAAAGATTTTCGATGTTTTTGTACAGTGAACAGTCTTAATAAAAGATATTAAATAGCAAAAAAGACAACAGTCTCAAAATATCTATTAATTTCAAAATAAACATATTTTCATTATAAATCAAAAATATATATTTTTTTAAATGTTTACATTTGACAAGAGAAAATGAAGATTGTATGTATTATTACAATTCTTATATTATATTATATATTTATAACAAAAGGGAAAATAATATTAAATACTTTGTACAGTTAAATGCCGAAATAGAATACTTATATTTTAGTTATGTATCTACTGTTTTTACTTTTTTTAACATGTGGGCGAGGTAGTTGCACTTATTATTCAATTTTCACCTTCTTTTCGTTGAGTAAAAATTACATTTTTGCATTTTTCAAATTCAATTACCATCTCTTCAGTACTCTTATTTCCATCTAATATAATAACTGGTGCTGGCAAAGAGAACAAGCTTTGGTATAGTAGCCATTCATCATGTATTTCATGAATACGTTTCAGGTATTCTAATGACACCAAATTTTCCTCCTTACGAGCTCTTATACGCATTCTTTGGTTAACAATTTCTGGACTGGTTCTTAAATATACTAGATAATAAAAAAATAGTATTGATTAATAAAAATAATAAATGACAAATAAGTTAAAATATATCCTTATTATTTCAATGTAAAATAAATTTATATCAATCTTACTTATTAAATCCGTTTCTATGTTAGCATTTTTTATACACCAGTCAAACCATTCTTCTAATACTACAACTTCAACGTCTTGTAATATTTTATTACGTTTCATGTTTTCTATAAATAATCTTGCAGAGTAAACTGATCTCTCCATGACTTTGTAAGGTAATTGTGTCTTATAAGTATGCAATTGAAGCATTGTCAATTGTACATTAGATTGGAATATGAAAGCATAACGTTTTGGATCCTTATACATAAGTTCCTAAAAATGTAATTATTAATTTAATATCATATTATCAAAATATATTCGTGACACTCTATTAATAATATTAAAATGACTAACTAATAGGTTTACTCCTGCAACGTCGCGCCATAGTTCAACTGGTTCTTGTAAGACAACTGTATTATCATAACTTTTGAAATGATTTAAAAAAGTAGTTTTCCCACTTCCAATATTACCTTCTACACAGACTGTAAATGGTCGTTTGTAAGTCTTACAAGGAGTTCTAGACATTATTCTTAATATACTATTAATTCGTTTGACTGAAACAAAATAATTATTTTGTTTATATTGTTATATTATACAATTATATTGTAACCGTTGTCATGGTGTTTAGATCATTTTTAACAATATATATATGAGACATACTTAAATAAAAGAAGTTGGTAATCTAAAATAACATATTAACCTTATATATATATTTAAAACAAAATTTTTTTCAAGGACGATATTAAAAATTATATGAAATTAAAAATTCACTTTTGTTAAAATACTACATATAATCAATACAATATATTATATAAAAATTACACTATTTTGTACGTTTTCAAACAATATAAACCAACTACAAATAAATAAAAAATATTCATATACAATTTATTGTACCATACTTATGGCGCCAAAATTTATACTAACCATACCTAAAAGGCCCATTGTAAAAATTATAATACTGTTATTAATATTAAATATTTATTTTCATGAACCTTAAATATTTACTTCTACAAATAACTACATTAACAAGATCGAATATTTTACTTCATATTGTATAATAAAAGATTATCAATAACTTATAGTGAATAATAAAACATCATAAAGCCATATACTCAAAGAACGTTTCTGACAATTTTTGATAATACATAATAATTGATTAATTTTATAAATGAAATCCCTTAGTTTTTATTATTGTAAAAAATAGGGGATTATATTAGTTTTTTACTGTTAAAAATTAATTTAGTTTTTTACAATTAATAAATTGTCTTTAATAAGCTGGAAATAGTATATGGACGAATCAGAATGAACTACTTTTGTCCAATAAATTAAGAGGTTATGGGAAGCTTGAGTTCCCTTTACAAGTAATACTAAATTTTTAAAGCTATAGCTATATATCAAAACATCAGTGTTACGAGTTTTGTGAATTAATGTTTTGTATTATTTTTTGTTTGGAGCAAACAATATGAATACAAAAGAAAAAGAAAAATATATCGAAGAATTTGATTTTCCTCATTGCGATGAATCTTCTAAATATGAAAAAGTCGCAAAAATTGGCCAGGGTACTTTCGGGTAAAATTTTTACATTTTGTTATTTCAATCTTTAGGTTAGGTCATGTGTATTCTTTAAAAACGTTTAATATTTTACATTTTTTATTGAATTATAGAGAAGTTTTCAAAGCGAGGGATAAAAAAACTAATAAAAAATTCGTAGCTATGAAAAAAGTTTTGATGGATAATGAGAAAGAAGGGGTATGTATAGAATGAGAACATTTTGGATTCATTATATTTTATTTTATGAAAAAATGCCGTAGATCTTTAGAATGCGCGTTTTTTTTTATTACTACCAATAACTTCTTAGAACATTGATATACATTTATATCAGAAAATATCGTTTTCCTTAAAATTTTCGTTTTCAATGAAGTAAATGGATGAACAAATATTTTCGTTTATGACCTGGAAGTTTGACTGCAAAGAGTTAAAATATGTTAACAAATTGTCAACATATTATTTATGTTATTTTTTTTTATAAATTTCTTCTTTATAGACTCGTGTAATTGTATGAATAAATAAATAAACTAAATTTATTTCTGCCGTCTAAATGAGTATATAAAACAAAACATATCAGTATATTTATAAATAATTCTATATTTTCAGAATTTATAAAGTATTAATAAGTACGATCCTATTTCTTTTTTCAGTTTCCTATAACTGCACTAAGAGAAATAAGAATATTACAATTATTGAAGCATGAAAATGTAGTGAATCTTATAGAAATTTGTAGAACAAGAGGTAAGAATTTTTTTTTATACTTTTTCATTTACTTTATGTACATCAAGGTGTATAAAATATAACTAGGAACTTTTGCAGCGACACAGTACAATCGATATCGGTCTACTTTTTACCTCGTATTTGATTTTTGCGAACATGATCTTGCTGGTTTGTTATCCAATGTAAATGTTAAATTTAGTTTAGGAGAAATTAAAAAGGTCATGCAGCAATTGTTAAATGGCCTGTATTATATTCATAGTAATAAGGTAAGTTTACATAGACATGATATTTGATATAGGTATATCAAATAATGAGAAGTTCATTATTAATCAACTACTTCCAGATTTTACATAGAGATATGAAGGCTGCGAATGTTTTAATTACAAAAAATGGCATATTAAAACTGGCTGATTTTGGTTTAGCAAGAGCATTTAGCACTAGTAAGAATGGTCAACCAAATCGTTACACAAATAGAGTTGTTACTCTTTGGTACAGGCCTCCGGAGTTATTATTAGGAGATAGAAATTATGGCCCACCAGTAGATTTATGGGGCGCCGGATGTATAATGGCTGAAATGTGGACAAGGTATATTCATAAATTAATTAATAAAATATGAATGATATTCTAAATTAGTTTATGAGTGCGTGCATTAACAAGTGTGGATATTATTTTAATTAATTTGAAGATCGCCTATAATGCAAGGTAATACAGAACAACAACAATTAATATTAATTTCACAATTATGTGGTTCTATAACGACTGAAGTTTGGCCAGGAGTAGAACGTTTAGAATTATTTAATAAAATGGATCTACCCAAAGGGCAGAAAAGAAAAGTAAGCTGAGATAATTCAAGAAATAAAAAGATATGTGCAATTTATTAAAATAATATTGAATTAATATTTGTTTTAATTTTTAGGTTAAAGATAGACTGAAGCCATATTTAAAAGATCCGTACGCATGTGACTTGTTGGATAAACTTCTTATCCTTGATCCTAGTAAAAGATACGATTCTGATTCTGCTTTAAATCACGACTTCTTCTGGACTGATCCAATGCCTTGTGATCTCAGTAAAATGTTAGCACAACATACACAAAGTATGTTTGAATATCTAGCACCACCAAGACGACCAGGTCATATGCGACATCCTCATCATCAAGTACCAGGTGGTCCGACAAAACCTAGTTCAAGTATGGCCGATAGTGGATATCAAGATCGAGTTTTCTAAATAAATTAATAAGATTAGCATATGTAATAATGAATGCGTCCCATAGCATTTTTATTTTTTAGTCTTTTTTATAAGAATATAATATATTTAATATTATTCATTATGGCCCAATAAGCCAAGAAAAAGGACTCGATATTACAAAATACAAACATATAAACTATTAATTTTATAACTCATAAATTAGTTACAGTCTTTTTTAACTTAAAATAAACTTAATCTAATTTCGTTTAATACAATGTTCCTAAAAGGAACTCTTTGGTACTTTTAAGTGTACTTTAAACTTTAAAGTACGCATGATACTTTATATCTTGTGATATAGTTTAGTAGTTTATATTTTATTCTAATGATTCAATTTTTATCATACTTTTCTTTCAGTATTGTTTTTAATTTTTTCTCTTTGTTCAATTGCTGTTCTACTCTTATTTGACTGTAACCACATTCTTCGACGTGTGCCAGCCATGATTTCAACTTTTTCTTTTCCCCTATATATGTAAATATTTTGACTTTCTCAATATTATTTACTGTCTAATAATTTTTGATCTTTTGTCGTACAATTTCAATTTTTTCCTTTCGAATCTCTCATCGTTTCTTTTATACACGCCATTCGTTTTTTCTTATCTTTTCCTTAATATTTCTTTTAAATCTACAATCAGTATTGTAAAAAGATTTGATCTCATGAGGCATTCTTGCAAAACTTCTTCATTTATTTAGAAGTTTTCTGACTTTTCTCTTAAACTATTTTTATCTTGTTTTTTATTTCTATGAAAATTTCCTTTTTCTCTAAATTAGGTCCCTTCTTATTTCTGCCTTTCCCTTTAACTTTCTCAGTACTTCTCTGTTTACTGTATTAAATGGTGTTCTTAAATCTAAGAAATGCCATTAATTCTCTCTTTCTTTATTTAATTTCTTTTCTATCATATGCTGTTAGATCTATATGTTTTCTATTGTATTTCTGTTTTTCCTGAATCCTATTTGTGTCTCTAGCAGTATCTTTTTCCCTTTTATTTCTTCGTTTAGCCTGTCATTTAACACCATTGTATATATATTTTATACTATACTCTGTTTAGCATCGTTACCTCTCTATAATTGTTGATTTCATTATAAGGATATAATGTATAATAACTTATACAAAAATGTAACATATGTAAACATGTCAGCGATACCACTATGTGTTTATTAAATGAAATAATGAATAAAAATTAATTATTTTAGTTATAAAAGTGTTATATATATATATATATATTTTGTATGTTTTATATATATATATATATTTACATACATACATACACAACTGTGCTCTCATATCCAAGCAAGACGCACACACGTATTCAAATATAAATTAAACAATGGAATATAAAGTTCTATGTAAATTTATGATTTTATTGTCTAACAAAAAAACTCATCTCAGTTCATAATCTGATGTACTAATATATGATCTCGCGTGTAAAAACTGTATTTGTAAAACTCTATTTGTAAAAACTCTTGTATGATTGATTGTACCACAATTTGTATTGTCGTACTATTAATAATGAAATCGAGATTTTTTTACATGTTTACATTTAATAAGAGAAAATGGAGATTGTATTTATCATTAAAATTCGCATTCTTATATTATATTATATATTTATAACAAAAAAGAAAATATTAAATATTTTGTACAGTTAACTGCTAAAATAGAATAATTATATTTTATTTACATATCTACTGTTTTTATTTTTTTTAACATGTGGCTGCAGTAGTTGCACTTATTATTCAATTTTCACCTTCTTTTCGTTGAGTAAAAATTACATTTTTGCATTTTTCAAATTCAATTACCATCTCTTCAGTACTCTTATTTCCATCTAATATAATAACTGGTGCTGGCAAAGAGAACAAGCTTTGGTATAGTAGCCATTCATCATGTATTTCATGAATACGTTTCAGGTATTCTAATGACACCAAATTTTCCTCCTTACGAGCTCTTATACGCATTCTTTGGTTAACAATTTCTGGACTGGTTCTTAAATATACTAGATAATAAAAAAATAGTATTGATTAATAAAAATAATAAATGACAAATAAGTTAAAATATATCCTTATTATCTCAATGTAAAATAGATTTATATCAATCTTACTTATTAAATCCGTTTCTATGTTAGCATTTTTTATAAACCAGTCAAACCACTCTTCTAATACTACAACTTCAACGTCTTGTAATATTTTACTACGTTTCATGTTTTCTATAAATAACCTTGCAGAGTAAACTGATCTCTCCATGACTTTGTAAGGTAATTGTGTCTTATAAGTATGCAATTGAAGCATTGTCAATTGTACATTAGATTGGAATATGAAAGCATAACGTTTTGGATCCTTATACATAAGTTCCTAAAAATGTAATTATTAATTTAATATCATATTATCAAAATATATTCGTGACACTCTATTAATAATATTAAAATGACTAACTAATAGGTTTACTCCTGCAACGTCGCGCCATAGTTCAACTGGTTCTTGTAAGACAACTGTATTATCATAACTTTTGAAATGATTTAAAAAGGTAGTTTTCCCACTTCCAATATTACCTTCTACACAGACTGTAAATGATCGTTTGTAAGTCTTACAAGGAGTTCTAGACGTTATTCTTAATATACTAGTAATTCGTTTGACTGAAACAAAAAAATCATTTTGTTTATATTGTTATATTATACAATTATATTGTGACCGTTGTCATGGTGTTTAGATCATTTTTAACAATATATATATAAGAGACATACTTAAATAAAAGAAGTTGATAATCTAAAATAACATATTAACCTTTATATATACTTAAAACAAAATTTTTTTCAAGGAAGATATTAAAAATTATATGAAATTAAAAATTCACTTTTGTTAAAATACTACACATAATCAAAGCAATATATTATATAAAAATTACACTATTTTGTACGTTTTCAAACAATATAAACCAACTACAAATAAATAAAAAATATTTATATACAATTTATTATGCCATTCTTATAGCGCCAAAATATATATCAATTCCTACCTAAAATGCCCATTGTAAAAATTATATTACTGTTATTAATATTAAATATTTATTTCCATTAACGTTAAATATTTACTTCCATAAATAATTGCACGTTAACCAAATCGACTATTTTACTGCACTTCATATTGTACAATAAAAGATTATGAATAATTTATGGTGAATAATAAAACATCATAAAGCCATATACTCAAAGAACGTTTCTGACAATTTTTGATAATACATAATAATTGATTAATTTTATAAATGAAATCCCTTAGTTTCTATTATTGTAAAAAATAGGGGATTATATTAGTTTTTTTACTGTTAAAAATTAATTTAGTTTTTTACAATTAATAAATTGTCTTTAATAAGCTGGAAATAGTATATGGACGAATCAGAATGAATTACTTTTGCCCAATAAATTAAGAGGTTATGGGAAGCTTGAGTTCCCTTTACAAGTAATACTAAATTTTTAAAGCTATAGCTATATATCAAAACATCAGTGTTACGAGTTTTGTGAATTAATGTTTTGTATTATTTTTTGTTTGGAGCAAACAATATGAATACAAAAGAAAAAGAAAAATATATCGAAGAATTTGATTTTCCTCATTGCGATGAATCTTCTAAATATGAAAAAGTCGCAAAAATTGGCCAGGGTACTTTCGGGTAAAATTTTTACATTTTGTTATTTCAATCTTTAGGTTAGGTCATGTGTATTCTTTAAAAACGTTTAATATTTTACATTTTTTATTGAATTATAGAGAAGTTTTCAAAGCGAGGGATAAAAAAACTAATAAAAAATTCGTAGCTATGAAAAAAGTTTTGATGGATAATGAGAAAGAAGGGGTATGTATAGAATGAGAACATTTTGGATTCATTATATTTTATTTTATGAAAAAATGCCGTAGATCTTTAGAATGCGCGTTTTTTTTTATTACTACCAATAACTTCTTAGAACATTGATATACATTTATATCAGAAAATATCGTTTTCCTTAAAATTTTCGTTTTCAATGAAGTAAATGGATGAACAAATATTTTCGTTTATGACCTGGAAGTTTGACTGCAAAGAGTTAAAATATGTTAACAAATTGTCAACATATTATTTATGTTATTTTTTTTTATAAATTTCTTCTTTATAGACTCGTGTAATTGTATGAATAAATAAATAAACTAAATTTATTTCTGCCGTCTAAATGAGTATATAAAACAAAACATATCAGTATATTTATAAATAATTCTATATTTTCAGAATTTATAAAGTATTAATAAGTACGATCCTATTTCTTTTTTCAGTTTCCTATAACTGCACTAAGAGAAATAAGAATATTACAATTATTGAAGCATGAAAATGTAGTGAATCTTATAGAAATTTGTAGAACAAGAGGTAAGAATTTTTTTTTATACTTTTTCATTTACTTTATGTACATCAAGGTGTATAAAATATAACTAGGAACTTTTGCAGCGACACAGTACAATCGATATCGGTCTACTTTTTACCTCGTATTTGATTTTTGCGAACATGATCTTGCTGGTTTGTTATCCAATGTAAATGTTAAATTTAGTTTAGGAGAAATTAAAAAGGTCATGCAGCAATTGTTAAATGGCCTGTATTATATTCATAGTAATAAGGTAAGTTTACATAGACATGATATTTGATATAGGTATATCAAATAATGAGAAGTTCATTATTAATCAACTACTTCCAGATTTTACATAGAGATATGAAGGCTGCGAATGTTTTAATTACAAAAAATGGCATATTAAAACTGGCTGATTTTGGTTTAGCAAGAGCATTTAGCACTAGTAAGAATGGTCAACCAAATCGTTACACAAATAGAGTTGTTACTCTTTGGTACAGGCCTCCGGAGTTATTATTAGGAGATAGAAATTATGGCCCACCAGTAGATTTATGGGGCGCCGGATGTATAATGGCTGAAATGTGGACAAGGTATATTCATAAATTAATTAATAAAATATGAATGATATTCTAAATTAGTTTATGAGTGCGTGCATTAACAAGTGTGGATATTATTTTAATTAATTTGAAGATCGCCTATAATGCAAGGTAATACAGAACAACAACAATTAATATTAATTTCACAATTATGTGGTTCTATAACGACTGAAGTTTGGCCAGGAGTAGAACGTTTAGAATTATTTAATAAAATGGATCTACCCAAAGGGCAGAAAAGAAAAGTAAGCTGAGATAATTCAAGAAATAAAAAGATATGTGCAATTTATTAAAATAATATTGAATTAATATTTGTTTTAATTTTTAGGTTAAAGATAGACTGAAGCCATATTTAAAAGATCCGTACGCATGTGACTTGTTGGATAAACTTCTTATCCTTGATCCTAGTAAAAGATACGATTCTGATTCTGCTTTAAATCACGACTTCTTCTGGACTGATCCAATGCCTTGTGATCTCAGTAAAATGTTAGCACAACATACACAAAGTATGTTTGAATATCTAGCACCACCAAGACGACCAGGTCATATGCGACATCCTCATCATCAAGTACCAGGTGGTCCGACAAAACCTAGTTCAAGTATGGCCGATAGTGGATATCAAGATCGAGTTTTCTAAATAAATTAATAAGATTAGCATATGTAATAATGAATGCGTCCCATAGCATTTTTATTTTTTAGTCTTTTTTATAAGAATATAATATATTTAATATTATTCATTATGGCCCAATAAGCCAAGAAAAAGGACTCGATATTACAAAATACAAACATATAAACTATTAATTTTATAACTCATAAATTAGTTACAGTCTTTTTTAACTTAAAATAAACTTAATCTAATTTCGTTTAATACAATGTTCCTAAAAGGAACTCTTTGGTACTTTTAAGTGTACTTTAAACTTTAAAGTACGCATGATACTTTATATCTTGTGATATAGTTTAGTAGTTTATATTTTATTCTAATGATTCAATTTTTATCATACTTTTCTTTCAGTATTGTTTTTAATTTTTTCTCTTTGTTCAATTGCTGTTCTACTCTTATTTGACTGTAACCACATTCTTCGACGTGTGCCAGCCATGATTTCAACTTTTTCTTTTCCCCTATATATGTAAATATTTTGACTTTCTCAATATTATTTACTGTCTAATAATTTTTGATCTTTTGTCGTACAATTTCAATTTTTTCCTTTCGAATCTCTCATCGTTTCTTTTATACACGCCATTCGTTTTTTCTTATCTTTTCCTTAATATTTCTTTTAAATCTACAATCAGTATTGTAAAAAGATTTGATCTCATGAGGCATTCTTGCAAAACTTCTTCATTTATTTAGAAGTTTTCTGACTTTTCTCTTAAACTATTTTTATCTTGTTTTTTATTTCTATGAAAATTTCCTTTTTCTCTAAATTAGGTCCCTTCTTATTTCTGCCTTTCCCTTTAACTTTCTCAGTACTTCTCTGTTTACTGTATTAAATGGTGTTCTTAAATCTAAGAAATGCCATTAATTCTCTCTTTCTTTATTTAATTTCTTTTCTATCATATGCTGTTAGATCTATATGTTTTCTATTGTATTTCTGTTTTTCCTGAATCCTATTTGTGTCTCTAGCAGTATCTTTTTCCCTTTTATTTCTTCGTTTAGCCTGTCATTTAACACCATTGTATATATATTTTATACTATACTCTGTTTAGCATCGTTACCTCTCTATAATTGTTGATTTCATTATAAGGATATAATGTATAATAACTTATACAAAAATGTAACATATGTAAACATGTCAGCGATACCACTGTGTATTTATCAAGTGAAATTATGAATAAAATTTAATTGTTTAGATTATAAAAGTGTTACATGAAACTGAGCGTGAAAGAATTGTGTAAATTGTGTGTGTGTGTGTGTGTATACGTATGCGTGAGGATGTGGACATAAATTTGTTATCTTTTGTACGTAATTATGATCTGATAAATGCATTATTCTTTGTATTTATATATATATATATATATTTACATACATACACACACATACCTGTGCTCTTATATCCAAGCAAGACGCACACACGTATTCAAATATAAATTAAACAATGGAGTTTAAAGATCTACATAAATTTATAAAGTACGTTTAAATTTATGGTTTTATTCTCTAACAATAAGACTCATCACAGTCCTTAATCTAATGTACTAATATATAATCTGGCGTGTAATTGTATTTGTAAAAACTCTTGTATGATTCATTGTACCATAATATGGATTGTCGGACTTTTAATAATGAAATCGAGATAAACATTCGAATCTTCTCGGTTCTTACATTTCTGTGTTCATCTTATCTTTTATGATAATAAAAGCAGATCTTGGTTATGTACATAGATACTATTGGAATAATATTACGAACAGTATCTATATTTTTAAGACAAGTATACAAAAATATATTCACAAATTTACCATTGTTGTTTATCGTTGAAATTACAATTGATTTTTATATATACAATGTTTTTTTATTTTGATTTACATTCAATTATCCCTTAAAAGTAATTAAAGTGAATATTTCGGATAAAGTAATAATTGAAAAATGAAGAAATAATTCTTTATCCCATTAATAGATTACCAACGATTGATAACATTATGTATGGAAAATGATGAAATTCGCGTTCATCGTCAAATACGAAGTAAAAGAATAACGTAAAATTAATAAATGACTTTTCGAATTTTTCAATCTTATTTTCAAATAAGTTCTATGATTGAATAATACTAAATTATCACAATGCTTTCACATTGCATAGATTAAATGATAATGTATATATCACAAAGGGTTTCTATTAATCGTCATCATTGAGAAATTGATCCAATGGATTAGGACCCATCCTCTTTGGCTTGTTTGTAGATGATTTTTCCGGATTTTCAGCTAATAAATATATTATTGAGACAATAAAAAAAAATTATCATTTGTTAAAATAAAATATCTTTGATAGAAAAACTTACCTGTTACCAGATGTTGAGCATTCAGGCAACTCAACCATTCCGTCATACTGATTCTTCTGTCATTATTAATATCACAATACCTAGGCAATTTTTTGCCACATTTACGAAGCAATCTATTGTTGGAGACCATGATGCGAAAGCTCTTCCATTCTTTTCTTTCTAAAATCTATAATTAAGACTTCATTAAGATAAACGTATGTTACTATTAGCGATATATCGTGACAAATAATAAATAAAAATTAATTAAACACCTTATTCTTGTTTTTATCGAGCATTACGAAGTGCCACGTGGCTACTTGTTCTTCTTTGGAAGCCTGCCAGTTGGCTGTTATCTCGCTCGAATCCGTACTAGACGCTTTCATTTTCTTTTGCATTAAATCCATCAAGTCTCGTAGGAAAATTTGTTTCTTCAATTCGGGACATCCTAATAGAAAAAAGAAAAAGCAAACAATTTGAAATAAATTACATTCGTATTTTTAAATAAGAAAAATAAATATATACCCTTCATTGGTCTGCTAGGTGTAGGTGCTGGATTACAATTTGGTGTACTGTCTTTCGAAGATGTACCAGGTATAGGTTTTCCTGTATCTTGATAAACGCACCAACAATAACCGGAATAACATTGTACACGATGATATCTACCATCTGGTGTGCATTGTGGTATATAAAACTTTTCTTGTGAATTTTGTCTTTGATCTTCCAACACCGATCGTCTATCCGATATACAATCAGTCGCTGATGCATTATAAAAATTTGTGTTATTAAAATTAAACAATATAAAAATGATAAATGCGTGTTCAAGAAGAAACAAACCATCATTTTCTTCTTTGGTATCGGCTGGATTATCGCTAAACGTAGGCCTCGAATGTACAGGCGAGGAATTACCTTTGAGTACTGAAATAATGTGAATGAAGTTATAGAGATTACGTAGTATATTAAAATTCGGAGGACTCAACACTTTTTTGTTAGTTATTTGTTATTTTGAACAAATTACATATTTACATATATACATGGAATATATTACGACTAAAAGTCGCAATAAATTGCCTGGATTATCGTTCATAAAAAATGTTCATTTAAAAAAAAAAATCCAGAAAAAAGATATATATATATATATATTTATATATATATATATATATTTATATATATATATATATTTATATATATATATATATTTTATATATATTTATATGCAAATAAAGATGGAGATAATGTAGAGAATTTCATGAAATTAATATTCTATTATTACAAGTGATACTCGAGAAGAGACGAAAAAAAGAAATGCGATAATATTACCCCAAAGGACATTACAGGACTGAAACTCACCTTGATCAGTGGCCTGTGTCCTCTGGTCCTCGGGGACCTCGGGAGGATCTGCTGCGGAGTTCAGCGACAAGAACAAACGTACTAAATGATAACAATGATGTCACTCAGCCGACCGGCTTTACCTATATATGTACAGTTTGCTTTGCGTCATTCGCGCACCATTGCTCAAAAGCATAGCAGCAATTCGTAATTCATAAGGGGGGTAAAGGGGTGGTGGAGGAGGAATAGAAAAGAAGAAGAAAAAGAAGAAGAAGAGACATAGTAAAGTCGCATGCACGCACGGATCATGCCATACACATATTTTTACTTTCATTTTGTTCACTTTGCGATCGTGCAACCCACCGTCTTCGATAAAACAATGTACAACATTGAAAAATTTTATATCGAAACCTTGAAAAATAATATCATTTTTTATCATTATTAAAAATTTCCTTTTCACCCGCGCCCCATATCGTTTTATTTCAATCTCTTTTCTCAATTTTGTCTCGACCTCAAAAATAAAGGTATTTATCGACGGAAGAACCCGCGTGGGTGTAAAAACTTGAGACGACAACGAGAAGAGAAGAATGAGGAGGATAGTTTTAAACAGGCGCGTGTTACACGAAGTCAATTGCTTCAATTCCTTTCAAAGCGAGATCAGCTACATATGTGTGGGCAAACTTCCTGCAGAATTTGCGAATATTAAACCTTAGCGACGAACTATCTAGCGGGTCTCGCTTTTACGATATATCCTGTCTCGGAACGGCATTCTTAATTTACGACGCGACTTAACGTTAACAACTTTAGTCTTATCCCTCGTTGACAGTCGATACGCGTATTCAACGTAGGTTCTTGCATGTTAAATAATGCATACCGAAGATCAATGAACCACCAAGTAAACGAAATCACATTTTCCATTTTACATCGTGCTAGTATCAATAGAAGCTTTCAAGCGGATTAGAATTAGAAATGAAGCATGATATGTATATGAAAAGAAACATGCATGCACATTCCGAGCCTGCCTATCCTATCGATGGGAATTATTTTTTCTTTCTCATTGTTGCATACGTCTAATAAAACAAACTTTCGTTTATTTTCACGAAGCTAAGGAGAAGGAGGATTATATTGACAACGCAAACTGTGTCACAATAATTCTCTCTGTTCTTTTTTTTTTTTTTTTTTTTTTTCTTTTGTCGCATACTATTTCGAATATTTCGATACAAACATGCGAGACGAAGAAAATATGTATAAAGTATATATATGTGTGTGTGTGTGTGTATAAATATATGTATGTTATGTATATCTCTATTTTTGGTATGGTAGAGTATGATAGGAAGAGAAAAATGTCGAAAGGGAAAAGGTTTAAACACTCTATCAGTGAAAAGATCTTTCCTTTCTATGTCCAGCATATCAACGAATTAATTTTTACATCCTAAAGTCTACCGTAATTAACTAATTGTTAGATATGACGATATTTAACGATAAATTTTTAAGATATCTCTTTTACTCAAGGACGAACATGAGAATGATAGAGTCTTTCTTGTTTTCGATAAAACGTAAATTTATGTTCTTGCTTAATGATTAATTATCGTACTGCAGTCACGGATCTCGTTACCGTCCATATGAAAAATGATCGTAGTTTGTTTTTCTTTTTCTTTTTTATTTTTCTATCATGTTCGATCCAAACTGCAATAGTATAATCGCACGGTTATCCCGAACGATGACAATATTTCATCCAACTGGCCAATCGTCGTCTTATTCCTCCTTCTCCTAATCTTCTTTTAACACCCATCACCTTCTTCGTAGAGGTGCACGTTAATCGTAATATGAAACATATATTATTAGGTCCTTATCAAAATAGCATAATATACAGGCTGTTTTCTTTAACTTGCAATATTGAAATGGCTCGTTAGGGATTAAAACTATTAAGAAAATCTTTTTACATACGTTGTTTGATACATCACATTATGCAAATTATTTGCGATTCTTATCAATAAGGAAACACCCTGTATGTATATACATATGTATTAGCAAGAATTTTTTTTCTTTTTTTCTTTTTTTTATTATTATTTTTTTTTTTTTTCATAGCAATTCTATACGAGTTACTAACTTCATTATTCTTTGAAGAATACCTAGTCGACGTCAAGTTTAAGTAGAAGTAATATTTGAAGTTGGATCTTCGATCGAATAATACGACAACGCTGATCGGAACTCTTACTGAAATCATAATGAAAAATAAATAAATAAACTCTTAATACGTGATTCTGATTGAGAAAGATGAATTTTCTAATTTATATAATTTGGGATTAGTACTGTAAAAAATGAAAACAAATAATACAACCTACCTCTTTCCTCGTAACGTGTTTCCTCTTTCGTTTCTTCATCTTCTTCGCATATTGTTCCAATATTCCTGTTATTTAATTATCAGTTATCTCAACTACGTATCATCCCTTTTTGAAAATAGAGATGATTCTAATAACGACAGCGATATTATAATTCCGTACCTAATTACCCATAACTATGAAAGAAAATATCATGTATGTAAAGGTAACGAGATCCTATTTTTTTTCCATTTTTCATTTATATCTAAAGAACAAGGTAATCTAAAACACGGATGATAAAAAACTGACAAAGTAC
This sequence comes from Vespa mandarinia, assembly GCF_050613455.1. NCBI lineage: Eukaryota > Metazoa > Arthropoda > Insecta > Hymenoptera > Vespidae > Vespa > Vespa mandarinia. The sequence continues at coordinate 3,549,192 of NC_140816.1, read as the reverse complement.
TGAAAATATTAACTATTAAAGTTTCAATGTGTATTATTAGAGATATGCTGGACAATATTGTACATTCCTTATGCCAAAAGACATTTGCATTTAATTTATTAATTTCTGACAAAGTCTATGATTATGAAACCATTTAAGTAATGTAAAGTCCTAATATAGCAAAGGATAAATGTCTAAAGAAAGATCAAACTTTGTTCCCTTGCGGTTTCGTATTTCGAATAGTAATGTGATTATATACCAATAGAATGATTCATCATGCGTGCGTGACTAATGCAAGGAAGATTTCGACCATCCACTTAAGAGAAAGAGAGAAAAAGAGAGAGAGAGAGAGAGAGAGAGAGAGAGAGAGAGAGAGAGAGAGAGAGAGAAAGTCAGAGAGAGAGAGAGAGAGAGAGAGAGAGAGAGAGAGAGAGAGAAAATAAAATAAAAAACAAAAGAATTTTTCGCTTGCAAGCATCGAAATGAAAACGATAATAATTTTTTAGAGAGCTCATCGATGATGACAGATCGAGAAAAAGAGGTGGAATCGTGCAGAGGATATTCTATGATTGTTTAATGCGCTTTAATCGGCCCGCATTCAGGATAAATCCGTAACAACAGAATGATAAGAAGAAGAAGAAGAAGAAAAAGAAAAAGAAAAAGAAAAAGAAAAAGAAGAAGAAGAAGAACTAGGTAAAAGGTGGCACGTGTAAAGGACTTACGAGTGAAATCGTTGGCCAGACAAGCACCCCATTCTTGCCTCGAGAGTTTCAGATCTCGATTGAGATCACAGGTTCGTGCAAATGTACGTGCACATCTTTTAGGTCTAACTGCTTTTTTAGCAAGTTTACGAAGTTCCTTGTATTCTGCTCTGTCCAAATAACCATCTCCATCTTTGTCTAAAGTCGCAAATTTCCAAGACAATACGCGTTCCACATTTTTATCACCTACGAACAAACGAATGATATTTTCGAATGGTATTTATCATTATCATTGATAATATAAAAATTAAAACAAAAAAGAACAAAAACAAAAAAAAAAACAAAAAACAAAAATAAATAAAAAGAAAAAAAAAAAACACCAAATTAATGAATCAAATAAAATTATTGACTTACCAGTCACTGATATATTTGCTCGTTTATATTCGATCCTAAAATTCTCTATGAGATTATTATTAAACTTGGATTTTTCAAGACGATCACATGTATTTCGATGTCTACTGCTATATTGTCTTCGTTCCTTCCAATTAGAGGAACGTCTTCTCTGTCCACTCTTAGTAGCAACGGCTGATCTGGAAGCAAGTTTATCGCATCTCGGTCTTTGGTGCCTCACCGAGGTATCCGGCAGTGGACGTCCTTGCAATGTTACGCACCAGCAAAACCCGGTCTCCATGTGGCATTGCACCGGCGCATACGTACCATCTGGCCGGCAAACCGGTCGTGATCCCACTCGTGACGACAGTCTCGCCGAAAAGCATGGCGGCATTTCTAAACAAATTCGTTGAGGTTTTTTATTCAAATATATATATATATATATATTCGCGGAAGAGTTTGCGATTAATACCATCTTCCTCTATTAAACGATTAAAACATATATCAATGTGTTAATTATTAACTTAGCTTATTATTCTTTTAAAAGAGAATTAATAATATGATCGTGCCTCAAGCAATGTTAATACTGTGTTGCTACCTTTCCATGAGTTTATTTAACTGAAGTGTCAAATGAAAGAATAAAAAATGAAAAAGAAAAAGAAAAAAAGAAAAAAGAAAAAAAAAGAAAGAAAAAGGAAATAAAAAGAAAAAAAGGAAATAAAATAAAAAGGATTTGACGTATGACCATTGATAATTTTATAAAGATTCATCTTGTCGATTTGGAGAAGAATAAATCGAAATACCTGTTTTCGTAAAGCTTTTTACGAAAAAATCCAGAGTACACACGATCACGCAAATTCGTCCGATCGCTTCTTATCATCCCTCGTAGTTTTCTCTATATTTAACTATGATCGTGTAAAAGTATAACTAACTAATATTTTCAATGTTATACGAACCTGGACAGGGTCCGGTGTGTTTAATTAGGATAGATACACCCTGGCACTGCTTCGAAATGACCTGACACTGACTAGGATACGTGACACCGTCGCTTCCACATACCGGTGCACTTTTATCGTCATTCATCGTGCACTCGGCTATTCTCCTCCGGCATTGTTCCTACGATAATAGAATTATAAACGAAAACGCATTTCTAAATCTGATCATCTCTCTCTTTCTCCCTCTCTCTCCCTCTCTCTCTCTCTCTCTTTCTCTCTCTCTCTCTTTCTCTCTCTCTCTCTCTCTCTCTCTTTCTCTCGCAGTCGTCTAAAATTATTACTATCGACTAATTGTCATCCTAATTGATTGAACAAATTTTAGATCAAACTAATCGTTCTTGTTTTTTTATAAAATTTATTTATTATAAAATCAATTAATGTACATAAAATTCATGATTGATGTTTTCACAAAAAAAAATAAAAAAATAAAAAAAAAGAAAAAAAGAAAAATAAGAAGATAGTAAGCTATCTCATATTTAACCGAAGAATTTCGCATACCATTGCGCGCATAAAACGAGGAACGGGAAAAGAGGAGGAAAAAGAGAAAGAAAAGAAAAAGGAAGAAAAGAATAAATGCTGATAGAGAATAGCTGATGGTGAGTATTCGGAAGGAACTGTTTGTACGTACGTAGGAATGCATCAACGTGCGTGTGTCGTGAAAAGCAACAAGAAAGAGAAAAGGCCTCGTAAGACATTGGCTGTCTCCAAACAGGTTTCTTAGACGCTTTCTGTACCTGATGCTCTCCGCACCGCACCGCACCGCACCGCATCGAACTATACCGTATCGTACCGTACCGCTGCGGGGTTCATGGTCTCGCATCAATTATTATTTCTGTCTCATCATCGTTACTTCTTTATCTTTTTATATATTAATCAAGAAAAAATAATTCGTGAATAGCTATAATAAAGAAATTCGTTCATTACTAAATCATATACGATTTTACTCTTTTATAGTGAATAATATATTATTTATAAGCAGATATTTGTCGACCTTCGAATCTTCGAGAAGAGTATATTTCCAAAAGAGACGTTTACATTTATTTGGCAGAAAAAAAAAAAAAAAAAAAAGAAAAAAAAATAAAATTCTTCAGGATTCTTGAATTTTAGACTCGTTAAAAATGAAAGATGATCGATGGATGTTCGACCGTATAAAAAAATTTAATAGAAACAAAAACAAAAGAGAAAAAAAAAAAGAAATAAAGAAAGAAGAAAAAAGAAGAAAAAAGAAGATGGGCAGAGAAAGTAAGTAGCGATCATATGGTATTTGGGGATATAACTGTACGAACGTGTTTTCGTTATCGAAATCGAAGCAACGAACGAAAAGGCAATCAAAATAGAATACATTAAACAGTATTGAATTACTTCTCTTTCTCTTTCTTTGATTTCGTTGTAAAATATACGTTAACAATTTATAAACAATCGATTGAAGTGGAACGACTAGCTTTTATACGTCTTTATCATAATTAATTTGATATCAAGAGAACGTAGAGCAATGTTATAAATAACGATGGGTTTCTCTTAACGAGAATAGAAAGAGAGAGAGAGAGAGAGAGAGAGAGAGAGAGAAAAAGAGAGAGAAAGGGAAAAAGAGAGAAAGAGGGAGAGGGAGAGAGAAGGATCGCGAAGTCGAAGATTAAGATATCAATACGGAAATTGATTGAACTCATAATTTACTTGACGCGTACGGCGACGATGGTAGGAGAATGTGTTTCTAAATGGCAATAAGCCTCTTACAATATCTTAAGTTCGATTATATTTCACAAGTTGATTTTATTCGCGCACATTTATTTCTAACGTAAATAGAAGTTTATTCGTCGAAAAGATAATAACTACCAAGGAGGTTTTATGTAATTCAGTTATCATTCGGTCGTCGGTATAAACGTACGTATGTACATATATATATATATATATATATATATATATATACATATATATATGTGTATATATATATACATATATAAATACATATACACATATACATATACAGATATATACATACATAAATATATACATACACAGTACGTAAGTCTCGCGCTTAATCACTACCAGAGACGTACAAGGCGCCTATTATTAAATGTAAAACACGCTCTTTAAATGTTCGATCAGCAGTTAGAGGTACCGTCTTTTACCTTTCTTTTAAACTAATAACACGATCGTTGGCAAACAAAGGAATTCTTGTTTCATACATGATAGGATAAAATATTTTCTTGATTTAAAATTGTTATTAGCCATTTATGTATGTATGTATATCGTAGAATGATAATTTATTTAACGTTCGCGTATAATTCGTTCCTAATTACACGTAGATCCGATAAATAAGATAGGTAAAGTGAGAGATATTTATCTTAGTTCGGTATAACCGAGCGTAGTATATCTCGTCAAAAACGTCGTAACGAGTTTAGTCCTATCTCGAAGATGTACAAAGCATATATCATTAAACAGGAGGACAAAAAAAAAAAAAAAAAAAAAAAAATTACTTTGAGCTTTAATCTGGCCGCAGATATTTGCCTTACTTTTCTGCTCGCAATCAGTGTAAATAAAACTCGTAATTGCACGTTGTGCGTTAGAACGTTCAAAGAGAGAATGTTGTAATCTTATAATAATTTTCATACATTGTAGCACCTCTTTCTTTTTCTCTTTCTCTCTCTCTGTCTAATAAAATGTTCTTACATTTTATACATTAAATTGTTATTTATTTTGCATAATCATGTGTTTTCTTAAATATCACATATATATATATATATATACACACATATATATATACATATATGTATCATTTTTAACGTCGAACATTCTGACAAACTATTTGATCGATTCAATAGTCATTCGAAATGACTGTAAGACTTTTGTGTGCTGCGCACATTTAGCACAACAGATATCACCGCTTGAGAGCACGATAAGTGTACAAGTTATGCATTGCATAGAATAACGGCTTCAATTATCTGAGGCGAATAGTCGGCGGCGAATTTGCAAATGCTTTCTTTTCTTTTCTTTTCATTTCTTCTTTTTTTTTTTCTTCCTTCCAAGCTATTAATTGAAGAACGTTAGAACGATTTAACTGTTCGAAGAAGCCGTCTAAAAAAACTTCGCGATGAATCCTTTCGTAAAAGTATTACCATCAAATTTCGACAATAATTATAAAATTATTAAAATAAATTTTCGGAATACCTTGGCAGAAATGATAGAATTAGCGGTGGCATAATGTTGTAGGAAGATCGAAAGTACGGCGAGGCGAATCGTCAGCATCAGCATCGTGTCCTCGAAGGCAGATGATCGCGCGTCTTCGAGGTCGATCAGGATCAGAAACACTATTTCGACGAACACGCACGTGCACGCACACGCTCAAATGCATTCACTCGTTCCTGTACTCCTGCAGACATATGCTATCCTCTTATTCATTATTTTGTCTATCACTGGACACGCGAATAACTAACAGACAGACACTCCCTCTCTTTCTTTCTTTCTTTCTTTCTTTCTCTCTCTTTCTCTCTCTCTCGCTCTCTCTCTCTCTCTCTCTCTCTCTCTCTCTTTCTCTCTCTCTCTTTCTCTCTTTCTCTCTCTCTCTCTCTTTCTCTCTCTCTCTTTTGTTCCTATGTTATATAAAAAATAAAATTTAACAATTTTTCATCAAGAAATATTTCTATCTATATTATCTGTATGTATATATAAACTTTGTCACTTTTTAAATTCGAAAATGATTCACTTCTCGAGATTTGATTCGATGTGACGACAAGTAAGCGTAAGATCGGTACTTAACGGGACCATCGCATGCCTATTCGTGGCAAGTGCTGTCGGGCGACTAACACTTGCCACTTGCTTACTGCCAGAGTAACCTGTCCCGGCTTTCAACAGCGACGGCTATTTTCCTGTGCTTGCCTGCCTGCTTAACTTGCTTGCTTGCTTGCCTGCTTGCTTGCCTGCTTGCTTGCCTGCTTGGCCCGGCCTGCTCTGGCCTGTCCTGTCCTGTCTGCCCGCCAGTCTGCTTGCCTGCATGCCTGCCTGCATGCTTGCCTCTAAGCTCGTTCTTCGTACCGTTCGACACACCGATCCAATTACCTCTCTTTTACCAGCTGCCAATTTTGTTTGCCAATTGGAAAAGAGTGACGAATGATTTTCCAATGAATTTGACCTTCCAATGTGTTTTCGTATCTTTTAATTCTAAACGTTTTCGTTTAAGAGTTTGAGAAGTAAATATGTAATATTATATGAATTTATATTAAAGATAATATATATATGTGTGTGAGTATGTATGTATGTATGTATGTATGTATGTATGTATATATGTATATATATATACATACATATATATATACATAAATATATATACACATATATATATACATATATATACATATATATATATATACATATATATATATATACATATATATATACATATATATATACATATATATACATATATATACATACATACATATATATATATATATATATATATATATATATATATATATATATATATATATATATGAATAAGAAAATAAACTTACGATTGATTAATCAAGAAATTCACGGTAAACATTTTTTAAAATTCGCGTTCCATCTTGAAATTTGTAATATTCGAAGGATGGATAACCTTCGGCCAGATGTGTTTCACGGCCAATCTTTTTTAAGGAAATTATTTTATTCTCCTCGTCTTCCGATACGTTCCAGATGTTACGAAAATATATCGTAATATCCATATCGGTTTTTCTTAAAATCGACGAAGACCACACGCACGCGTGTACCTAAGAAGATAAACGAACTAATAATACTTCCGTGAAATTCATTATGCCAAGAGAATAGAATCGCTTACAATAGTATTAGAAATTCGTGAACACGAATTTATCGCATCGAAGATCACGCTGCATGCTCTGGCTATACGCATCTTTGTTTTTTCTTGACAATAGTCTTGTTTTTTTGTTGCGTCATCTTTAATGTAATGATCTAAGTCATCTAACAAAACTATAGTAGGTAATGAAACGAACGTATGTAATTCTACTAGCTGTGTTACCAAGGATTTATAATTCGATAGATACCTACAAATTTATCAATTGAAAAATTTAATATTTTTTACATAATTAATTCTAATTATATCAAATAAAATGTATATAGCTTTTTTTGGAAAAAGTTATTTGTAATTTGGAAAATGAAATTTGTAAATAAAATTTCACATATATATATATCGCTTATATTATATTGCCACTCTAAAAAAATGTTTAATATTATACGCTTTAATTGAAATAAAAAAATAAACTTACACAAATGTAATCAGTTTATAAGTAAAGTATGTCGAAGGATTACTTTCATGACAAGCAGAAGGAATTTGTTGTAAAGGTATTGGTGTGATATAAAAAACACGATGACCTTCTTCTGCCCAATATATGGCTGCCTGTTAAATGATATAATATAAATATTATGCTTCACATAATTTATGGTAGAAATAAACTTATATTACTGAAATAAACTTATATTATTGAAAAAAATATCTCTTATACTGAAATATATAATGTATGTAATGTTCATAGGTTGTCAAAACAATATCTATATCTACATATTAAACTACATATCCCCTTCCTCTTATTTATATATTTTTTATTTATTAATATCATGTAATATGATTTACAAACCTCATATAAGAATGTCTTGCTTAATTCTGCTGGTCCATGTAATAGCGTTGTCTTGAGATTTTGTTTTGTCGCAAACATAATATCTTTATTTGACATCTAAATAAATCAAATATATAAGAACAATATAATGTAAAAATATTCAAAAGTGCTGAAGTATTTTCTACAACTAATGAAACAGTAATAAATAAGCTACACCAATGTAAAAAAAAGTATTAATCGTTTCTAGGTAATCACATAAAATAGATGAATAAATAAAATTTATGAATAAAATTTATGTAATTAAGATGATTTTTTAAATTATCTTTAGATATTAAGATATTTTAATATTAGATATCGTTAGAATAAGTAATACATAATTATGATCACACATACAACACAACATAACCAACAATCGGTAAAGATATTTATAAAGTTATTGGCTTGGTAACCTCACTTTCATTTACATTTTTACACTACTTACATAGCACTATAATAATAAGCTTAGACTATTTTCTTTTTTCTGTAATAAAATAACAATAAAATACTGTAAAAATTATTGTAGAAAATGAATGGTATACGAAGCACATACGAATAATAAATAAGCTTAAAGAAAAAGCCCGCGAATAATAAAAAGTCAAAAGAAATACACGAAAAAAAAAATGAAAATTTGAATGATATATCTCGCGTTGATATAAGAATCAATAATAAATCTTTTTATATGTTTTATGAAAATTTGATAATGAATAATACAAAGTTGTTACGTATTCTTGAAAATTATAATCAGATCATTATGAGTATGACTCTTTTGAAATACAGGAGTAACTTTAATTTATCACGTGATTTTTTTCAAACCCGAGAGACAGAACGGAAGTTTGTTTAATAGATAATAAGCAATTACGTTATAATAATGTAGTATGTGTATACACATATATATTCTATAATGATTTACACACTGTCAATCGAATATGCACATAGTAATAACAATAGATGACAACGCCCACGATAAATTTCCGAGGCAAGCCCTATTAATCCGTCTCTTCGAGTAGATCGTAAAAGACAAAGACAAAGAGTTGTATTCGTGTCAATGTATGTATATAGGGTAGAGCGAAAAATTTTTATCATTAGTAACGTCTTATTTTTAAAGTTATATTGAATAATCATTCAAATAAAATACGCGTACTATTAACAATCAATATTTACGATAAGCGAGAGAATTTCTTGACCAACGTAGTACTTAAAAAATTTTCGAATTATCGTAAGAGTTTTAAATGATGACAGTTAGAAAAAAAAATCCATCATAAAAATTTGTTTTGTCATTATTAATATTTTAATGATTAACAAATGAATATCATAATATATCTTGCGAGTTTTATATTTTAAATGAATAATATAAATTTTAAACGAGAGAAAAATTATTTGATAAAATTTGTAATAAAAAGGAATTTTGAAAATGACAAAAGTTAATTTTTCACCCTGTATAAGGAAATGTAAAGCGATGAGTATTATACCGTATTGAAACGATGTTACTACCATGACTTTTCTGCTCGATTATGTTTCAGTCAAGAAGGCGATCTCGCGTAACGTATTACGACGTTCGATCATCCTAAAGACTAGACAAACCCATGTACTATGATCTTGCCTATAAAAGATGTTGCAAAAATAAGTGAGCCGTAGTAGTACTTACAAAATAGAGATGTCAACATCAAAAAGTAGTTCTCTTTTAAGACTTAATCAAGAAAGTCGGCATATTACCGACGATTGGCAAACTCGCGAAACCGATTCGGAAATAAGCGACAATGATTTTATTACGAAGGGTGCATTCCTTTTAACACCTAGCCATGACTTCAATATAGAAAAAGCAGCGGCCATTTGTGAAAAAATGAACTTCCGGTAAGAACGAAAATAATAATTACAAAAAAGAAAATGTTTTCTCTTTAACGATTATAGATACGATATTAATTATGTTTGTACGTATTTTTTTCTTTCTTCTTTTTTTTTTGTTTCATAAGCCGATCATTTCATTTCTTTAATTAAATATTTTAACACGTCAAATCATTAATGTCGTTGTTCATTTTGCGCGTTTATGAAAATGTAATATGCTAGTTTATTGCGATTTTTAATAGCGCTATTTAAAAAAAAAAAAAAAAAAAAAAAGGAACATATAAGACTTTAACGAAACATTAAAATCTTATATATTATAAAATGTTTCAGCGGAGCATTTTCTTTAACAAAAACAGCTACTGGAATACTTTTTAAATTTAGCAATACTGAAGATTATCATGCAGTGTACAAGAAAGGTTTTCATAAAGTAACTGGTGCGCGTTTTTACAAGAAGGTAAAATTTGTAAAAGATTATACTGTATATAAGATTATTTTTTAATATTAATAATAATTTTTACTGTAGATTGCTATACCATGTAGACCAGCGAAGACGTTTACCGTATACGTTTTAGATGTACCAGAGGAATTACCAGAAGATGATATCAGACATGCTTTATTTAAATATCGTTCTATAGTGGAAGTAACGAGGGTACCTTTAGCCACTGGAACTGTTTGTAAGTTTAAAAAGAAATCTTCTTTATCGTTCGTAGGAAAGATTATTATGTTATTTTCGAATTTTTAAAATTTTGTATGTTGATTTAGTAAAAGCCATCAATGATAGATTAAAAAATGAAGCGCAAAACGTAAACGAGCCAGCAACAATCTATACAGGACCACCTGTTATAAGAGTTACCCTTGCTAATTTGGAAGAAACTACTATATTGCTTAGTCAAGGATTAGATTTTTATGGAGCAACTTACTTTCCTACTGACACGCCATTTACTTCATCGCAATCTCTTGTGAAATATAAAAGCAACAGGTTTAACGAGTTATAACTAATAATAATATGGTATAAATGCAAAGGTATCACATTTAATATTTTCTAAATATTTATTTATTTTAGATGGAATGAACTTGCATCAATTTATCCTGGCCAAAGAGTTAGAGATTTATTACCAGTCTTTGACAATGCTGGCTTTGATAAGATTCCACCACCTACAAGTCGTATGATAAAACCACCAAAAAATTGATATAAGAAAAATAAAAGCATTTTTGATATAACTTTGCTTTGATGTCAATTACGTCTGAATAAATATAATAAAGACAAACAACAAATTAAATCGTTCTTAAGTTTTCCGCTTTTTTTTTACTTTTTTTCTTTCTTTCTTTTTCTTTTTCTTTTTTTTTTTTTTCTAATCTTTTTACTATCTTTTTCTACAACTAAATGATATTAATACAGGAATAGTCGATTAAATACTATAGGTTGTATTTTAATATTTTCATGTGTGCCAGTTGCATATAAGCAACAGAAATAATTTTAAATAACTGTATATTATCCTGCTTTGCTTTTTGTGCAAGCAGCTTTTTTTTTTATGGGTTTATGTGTAACATAGCTAAAGATATGTGATCGAAGTACTAGGATTAATTATCCTAGTTGATTTCATTTTTCTTCTAATGTGTATAAAATATATGATATTGGCATATATAAATCTGTATAAGAGCTACGCGATTAAGAATTGGTGATTTTGAAATTTCATACTACATAATGTGACTTTTGGTTTTACGCTCCTTTGTTTATAATTTCACCTGCATGATTTTTTTCTTTCTTTTTTTTTTTAATATTATATAATACAACTACCAATAAAAATAGATCAGGAGAATCAAGTTGTCTCAAAGTTACTTGAGATATAAAAAATTCATCGATTGATCGAATTGAAATATTTTCAAAATCACGTATATAATAAATTTTTCTTTTATCGAAATATGAAGAGCAGTTGCATTATATAATCACTTAAAAAATAAAATGTAGAGATAAATGGTTCACACCTATATCTTTTTAGAGATTCTCTTTAAAACATACACGTTTCCTTGTATAAAGTATACCTTCTAAATTACGTGCGCAAGAAATATATAATTAAGTAATAGATAATGACACAGAGAAATTCTTCATGTATCTTATACAGAAGATAATTCTAAAAACATATGCTTATCTTTCAGTAAACAAAGCATAAGATGAAATATATAATAAAATATAATTATAACAAAATCTTTTCAATCATATATTATCGCGTTTCAATAGCAATCTTAGACTTTAAAGTACTGGTATAATACTAGACCTTAAAGTCTACATTAGAGTAGATATTTCTTAATAATTTTCACGCAATCATTGTTTTTATCATAATACTTCTTTAGACTTAGAATATTAAAAAATTTTATCACATTTAATGTGGATTTTCGGAAACATTTTTAAAAAACATTTAGTGACGAATTGATTGCTATTGCAATCGTTATAATATTACGAACAACGTATTTCTATCATTCCCTTAACAGTGGAAATTTATCACACATATTATCTCGCCTCTATTTCTTTTTCTCGATGTGTATTTTTTCAATGTGTGAATTTTTGTGTGACCTATATATCAAGATCGAATATTAAATCATTTTTGAATTCAGCTTGATCTGAATTTTTAACCGATGTTTCGAGTGTGTCTTCTGTGCTTTCCTCTTCGATGCTACTTTTACGTTTTCCCGAAAGTATTTTTTTAGATTTTTTTAATTTCTTAATTTTAATATAAGCCGATTTCTGTTTACCCGAATGTTTTTCACGACTAAGAATGGATTTCACATTTTCAGAAATTTCTGTTTCTGGTGTCGCTTTCGGCGTAATCTTATACTTATCACGTTCTTCTGTTTCAGAATTTTCGCTTTCGCTTAATTTGCGTTCTTGAGCGCGTTTTTTGTTTCGCAATTTACGTTGATTCTTCTTTCGTTGGCCAAGAATGCTAGAGTTAGATCTGCAGAATTATATTTTATTATTTTTCATGTCCATTCTATTCATCTTTGAATGAGCTTTCTGAGAATGTGACATTACCTGAATAATTGTCGAGATACAACGTTGTTAAATCGTACAGTCTTTTTCAGACTACAACACTCTGACTCCGATTGAGGGTCGTGAATTGAACTGCATGAAAAATCTGCAGAAGAAATAGCTACACCATTTTCGTCTGCACTCGATTCAGATACAGAACGTGAAAAATCATGAGTACGATGCGATTTTAATATTCCTTTCGACATACTACCACTACTACTTGGTAATTCGTCTCCGCTACTTTCCGAAATCGATCTTGACTTTATTATACCTTTCCTATTCTGACTCACATTATGTTGTTCATCTTCTTCATGCTCGTCATCAGAATCCAACTGATTCGAGCGAATATTTATGATGACAGATCTATCCTCTTTTTGAACATCGACTTCTACTGGAACCTCAGAATCTTTCTCCTCTGTATCCTAGGAGTATATGTTCATTGAATCATTTTAAATGTATATGTAATATAACGATATTTAATTGTCTTACCATTAATTCCTTCAATCTATTTTTGAATGACAAGGTGCCTGACAATTCTTTCCTTTCCATGAACTCTTCATTCACACCAACGAAATAATGAGATACATTATCAGAATTATTTAACTTAATACTAAATACAAGATTATTATCCCATGGTTCAATGACAAGTGAATCTTGTTCTATTGAACCTTCTTCTATCTTAAAACATAAGGAATAATGCTGTGGGAAAAATCCTGCACCAACTGATGCGAGTAAAATATGTATTCCTATGTTATTTTCTAAGATTCTATGTTGTATGGAATCTGGGTCAACATTTTTAACATTGACTGTAAAAGCTATTTGATTGTCATACATATTACAGGCAAATGATGGCAATGTATATTTTATATCAGCATTCATAAAGGGCACTGTAGTTTCTAATGAATTAGTAGTAGTCCGCAACACATTATCATCTAAAGTTTCACTGGAATTTATTGAATCCATTGGAATAGTTTTTTCTTCTAGCACTAAATTTGAAAGGGAATCACTCATAGTTGATTCCATGGTAAATAAATTTTCACTTAATTCGTTGGATACGACAGGTACAAAGCTATTGCTATCACTATCCACATCACTATCTTCTTTCGGCATCTCTTCTAACATCACTGATTTACGAATGACCGGTAATATTACTGTTAATTTTTTATATTTAGGATCAAACTTGGCATTACCATGATCTCCATCAACGCAATACGGCAGGGGTAATTGTAAGAAATATTTGGCAGGTTTTTCGCTCTTCAAGTAAAGAGAACGTTCTTGGATATCTAGTATAGCATCCGTTGCCTTTCCTAACAATGGCAAATCTATAATGATAACTAATTTTTTAGGAATAGTTGCATACATCTTTGCATCTCTACTGTTAACAAAATCTTCCATATCAATATCCGTTTGATGTTTTATTATGAATTTTGGAGTAACATATTCCTTGATCTCTGTTTCTAATTTAGAATCATTGTTCTTATAATAAATAGTTTCAGGTGGTGCGCGTTTTGGCTTTTCCTCTCTGTATTTAAATTGTTGCTCACGACTCTCATCATAACTGGACATTAATTTCTGATATATTTCTGGATCCATATCTATTGACTCTTTTAGCGATTCTTTCGATTGTTTCCTAATCACGCTTGGATGAGAGATGCCCTTGAAGTTCATCTTAGGAAATTTAAGATTCTTCCTATCGAGCTTCACCTAAAAATGATAAATAACAACTGATAAACCGAGTAAAAATACATTTGTAAAATTTTGGAAATACTAACCTTAAAATTATTCTCTATACCATCCATAGCAGTGTTATTAACGATGTCACGAAATCTAGCATTCTTCGATGCGAGATAAATCGTGTCAGGATGAAACACAACATCGAAGACCAAGCAACGAATGTTTTTTCTATCAAGGTCATCGCGAGGAGGTATCAGGGTGTAAGGAATTGACCATTGTAAACCACGGTGACCATCCTCATAGGAAGGGTGACTCGTAGGTCGTGCGACAATGTCACTTTTACTAATATTTAAAAAACATTTCTTCTCTCCGTTGACACTAGTTTTTATGACGTAACCAGGCTGGGGGTTAACGAACGTGACGTCGACGCCCCGTTCCTTCTCCAATTGAGCGATCTCCTTTTCATAAATCTTACGATTTTCTGGATCGGTCACTTCTTCCGCGTATTCGATAAGTAATTTACGAAATTCTTCCTTTTTCAGGCACTCCGTTATATTTTTTAACTCTTCCTTGGTAACGTCCAAATCTTCCCAATCTCTTTTACGTGACTCGTACGCGTCCATCTTACGAGGCGATGCGCATTGATGCGCGTGTTTACAAATAAACTTGATGATGGAAGAATCCCGAAGCACACATATACATATACGAAGTATACCACGTGGATCGCTGGCGCCACCATGCCGGCCGGCTGACTATTGACCAATCACAAATCTTCACGTTTTCAAACGTCGCGCGGTATATGTTTATCTGTATTTCTATATGAAAGTTCTAGAAGTTACCTTTAGAAACGTGCAATAGTACGTTGCTTGTTAATCGATTAATAGTAGCTATAACGAATTAAGATATATTTTATATATGTGTGTGTATTATTACGTACTGTTTCAAAAATTAAAAAGATTAATATCATTTCGATTTCGAAGAAAAATACATAAAATATTTTATCGATTTAAATCTATAAGAATGTAATAATATTGAGTCCGAATGAAGTATCAAAACTCAATGAAATAATAAGAATGATGCAATTGATATTATATCATCTTATTTTTAATAATTAACGAACGCTCGTTAATAATTGTTGCGTAAGAGATTGCATTATTTTCTTCTAGTATTACAGATTTTATAATTATATTTGTGACGTTAATGTATATTATTGTAGAAGACGAATCTAATGAGATCTATATTCGAAATTGTTACTCCTTTAATTTCATCCCTTGAGAGTATAAGAAAATAAATAAATAAATTAGATGGTACATATGATTATTCTATAGTACATATATATAGACATGTATCCATATAAATACGTCGTAGAAATCAAATCATTCGTTATAGCTTTCACCGGACACATTTTTATTCGTATCAATTCCTATGACTTTCTCAATCGTATATTAATATTCTTTCAATCTAATAAAATTTTTATTGGTTTCATTTTCTATCCGGCGATTTACATAAATTCTATATATCAAAATGAACTTTGTTCACACAATTGATAATTTTCATTTTTCTCCTATTCAAATAGTAAATAAAACGTACATACATATGCATACGTACATACATATATATATATATATATATACATTAAGAGTTAATTACTCGGTGAAAGGAAATTCAATCGAAAAAAATCATTTAGAGAAGATTTCGAAGTTTAGTCAATGTGAAGAGAAGATGATGGAGATTCAAAGATGATTGGTTTGACATTGAAATAAGCTTGGCTAATATTTTATCTTTTAGTTGAATCTGAAATCAGTTTTGCGATTCGAAGAAAAGACTGGTGGGGAACCCTTGAGGACTCTCCTATGCCGAAGACGTGGGGATCAGCCAATGCGAAGTCTCTGACCCACTAACATTCTCTTCAGTTACTCGGTGGACGTATACAGAAACACGGATGATCGAAATAAGAGTTCGAAGTGTCAT
This sequence comes from Vespa mandarinia, assembly GCF_050613455.1. Taxonomy (NCBI): domain Eukaryota; kingdom Metazoa; phylum Arthropoda; class Insecta; order Hymenoptera; family Vespidae; genus Vespa; species Vespa mandarinia. Next base: position 3,532,964 of record NC_140816.1, on the reverse strand, counting down.
AGGGCGATCACATTTTTTTTTATTTTTTTTTTTTTTTTTTTATTTTTTTTTAATGTAAACGTCAGGGTATCGTAAATCGTATGATTCGTTGTTCGTGATGCGTGTCCATCGTGGTTTTCTTCCTGGCCTTTTCGTTGGTGTTACTCTCGTGTTCGTCCTTCTAAATTCAAGGTCAAGTACGGTCACGCTCAACTCTTCCGTCGATGTCACGATCGAACCTCGCGATTTCGACAGAAAGGATGATACACGTTTCGTCGGAAATTATGCATTCAATATCAACAAGGTGATCGGACAAAGAATAGTTTTATTATTAATCCTTTTAATCTCTTAAAAATTTATACAATATTTTTTATAATTCTAAACTATTTTTAAATATACATAAGTATCACTTTATGTAAGCCTATGTCATTTTTAACAAGTCACGACGATTCTCTTACTCGACTCTGTTACAACAGAGAAATATGTCTCTTTAGTGAAAGTGCATCGGATGCAATCGCGTCGAAGCGATCTTCTCACGCGTTATACGTTTCTTTCTCACGTTTCTAAGATGTAAATCTCTCGAACTGCAAGGCTACTTTTTCTTCTTTTTTTTTTTTTTTTTTTTTCTTTTTTTTACACGTCCTTCTCTCATCGTCTTTCTCTTCAAATTAATTTCTGCATTTTTAATAACGTATCTATATACTGAACATGTTTACTGAATGAATCAGATCGAACTATATACTTTCTCTCTCTCTTTCTCTATTTCTCTCTCTCTCTCTTTCTCTATTTCTCTCTCTCTCTCTCTTTCTCTATTTCTCTCTCTCTCTCTCTCTCTCTCTCTTTCTCTATTTCTTTCTCTCTCTTTCTTTCTTATTGAATAGGTATGTTTACAAGTAAACCAGTTCAAAAGCAGAAACATGCGTCAGCTATCGAAAATTCTCTCGAATATAATTATTGTTTCAAACTAATAATGAATATTAAAATTTTCGATACAAAAAAAAAAAAGAAAAGAAAAAGAAAAAAATAAAGAAAAAGAAACAAGCAACTTATATGAAAAGAGATATTTTAATTCTTTAATTTTTTTGTCCTCATTTTTATGGAGTCACATCACATCTAATCAAATCCAACAGGTGTGCCTAGAGCTCTTTAATAAATCATCGTACGATTGTTAAACAGACATATCGATACGTCACGCCCTCCCTGGCTGAATTGGGCGGTCGTGGAAATTTGCCCGAGATGAATAAGCACGTACTCATGCTGACACGTGTACCCGGTGCCGGTGCAGAACTATTGGTGCTGATCCTGCAACGTTTGCAAGGTTACAATGCGTTTAAACATATTCGTTTGCCGGCTGGTGATTCTGGACTTTTGACGACGTTACAGCAGGTAAATCTCAATAATAATCTCTGCAGATATTTCTTCATTTTCTATATCTCTACACTTAATTAATATTTCACTTAATATACTTATTTCTATTTAATTTATTATATCCACATTACACATTTATATATACATATGTATATACTTTCTGTGTAAACAAATTAAAAATATTAAGAATAAAAAATGGATATTTCTATTAACTCTATTTTCTATTAATACAATATTGTATATTCTATTTTTGAAGATTGGATTATTCTATTAACATTAATTTTTTTAGTTAATTATATATATATAAATATTAATAAGAATAAAATAACGTTTTAATTAATATAAAGCAAATCAAAAGGAAATGAATTTAAAGTTAAGATTTGTCCGCATAAGATGTTCACTCTACTACAACCTGTCTATGACTAATGAGCTAAGCAAAATAAAATCAACTAAACGAATATGTACTTACGAAGTTAAGAAAAAATATAAACATAGTGAAGGAAAAAGAGAGAGGAGAAGAGAGAGATAGAGATAGAGATAGAGATAGAGATAGAGATAGAGAGAGAGAGAGAGAGAGAGAGAGAGAGAGAGAGAGAGAAAGAGCAGATCATATCTACGACAATGTTGATATAAAAACTTAACAATGTGAATATAAAAACTCAAAATAACACGTTTTCTTAGAATTATATCTAAACATTCTCTTAACATTCTATATTTACATTTTCTTATAATTATACATAGATTTATTGTAACAATTACGCTATCGATAAAAAAAAAAAAATAAAAATATAGAAACACTCTATATTCACCGATAAAGGAAATAGCCGACCGAAGGAGAACGGGAAATGTATAGTAAATATATCGCAATACGTTTCATCTTTGTGAGAGCCACTCGAGGTTATTTCTCATAAATGGAAAACGTTTGAATACCTCTCAAAGAATACATTTCGCGTTACGTTATTGCAAATATTTATAAATAACTGTTAACATCGAATAAAAGTCTTTTGTACGCATATGTGTAAGTACATATTTATTTTTTCGACGATCTTTCAAAAGAGAAAATGTGAATGTATCGCGGCGTTGTCTGATCGAATTGCACAAAGATCCGGAAAACCGGTCATTGATCCTTTCATCCGTTCAACAAGTAAGACAAGTATCTTTGCTTTCGTAACTAAAAGTATAGCACTTTCGTCCATTTAACAAGCACTATTGCACATACATAAAAAACATACTTATAACCATGCAATCTATATCCTGATATTTCACAAGTTATGAGATATATATTTGTGAACAATTTATAATTGCAAAATTATTTCAATAATTCTAATCACTTTTTTCGAATATATTCTTTGGATTTTGGTTAAAAAGTTTATTGTATTTTTCTTTTTTTTTTTTTTATAATCTCGTAAGATTGGTTTACGTAAGTCAGAGATAAAATTAACGTAAATGTAGTCATAAAAGAAATTTTTTTTTCTTTTTGAATCGGCAGGAACTACTCGTGGAAGAGATAACAAGTATTATAAGGCAAGAGGCTATACCATTGAGTTTCGATGGCGATATAAGGTTTTTGAATTTTTCTGAATTTGGTCGTCAGGCACCAACTTTCTTAGCCTTAGCAAGGGATCCTTTGGATCCACGTGCTTTGCATAGGTAAGACCAAATTTGTTTTCCCTAATTAATTACACATGTCTTAAATAATGACTCCTTGTTTCCTCAATCGATTTTAAAGAAAATTATTTGTTTATTTTTTCTTTTCTCTTCTTTTTTTTCTTTCTCATTTTCATTTTCATTTTCATTTTCATTTGATTTTAAACAGATATCGGAAAGGCGGGATGGCGGCCGTTCTTTATCGCGGAACGATCTCTCATTTTTGTGGACAGGATCCTCGTTGCTCGTACGTATATCAACGTTGACATAGATAGATATCCAATAACGCGAGTGGAATAACCAGTTTCGTGAGAAGGATTGCGGATGTTTCACCAATCAAAATATATACATACCTCATAACTTTACTTTCGACAGTTGATGCGATTAAACGATCCCATGAATGAGATTACAGAGAGAATACCTTAGAGATATTTTTTCGTCTGTTCATTATTATTACTCGGGATCATCTCTCAAGTTGGCTAAAGGTTACGTAAAGTTACTCTACGTTTTCTTGGTAAAGGTTGCGTAAGAAGATGACTATAGTGAGGGATCAAGATCAATGAACTGCTCCTGAATACCATAAATAGAAACTTGCGTTGTTGGTTGTTAGAGAAATCGAGCTTGTCTTTTGTAATGTTACAAGAGACATCTTTTCTGCTTGAAAAGATGTCATGTTGTAAGGAATAATAGTGATCAATTTTCTTTATGTAATAACAAAATATTCAGATCGAATATCTAGATGCATGCGCACTCGTCTGTTATCTATTTTATATATATATATATATATATATATTTTTTTTTTTTTATCTATAAGGAAAAGAAATAACAAATGGGCGTTACAACGAGCCAAGGCAAATGTTGTTCGATGGTATCCAGTGGTCGGTCTTCTTGATTACATGAAAGAAACTTTACACGTTCTTCAAAAGGAATTTCCGTACTTTTTCACCGGTTCCCTTCGCATATATAATAAGTTGCGTAAGTATCTTGTTTATTTTTTCTTACTTTTTTTTTTGTTTCTTTTTTACTTTAAAACATTTAAATTTATGATAATGCAAAGATTATTATATAAATTTGTTTTGTAGGACCGAAAGAAAATTATTTATCGAAACGTTCGATAAATCTCAAAGCACGAGCGAAAAAGGTATTGGAAGAAATAATGGCGGATGAAGTAGAATTTTATAAGTGGTTGAAATTTCGATTACTTAATCAAACATCCAATAATGGATGATGATCAAGTTTAAAGAATAACTGGTGTTGTTTTTCGAATCATGAAAATTAATTTTAATCTTCCAATTAAAAGATAGTTAAAAATATATAATGATAAAATATTCAATCCTTCAAATGAAATGCCAAAGAAATAAAGTAGTCGAATATGTATGTCATTTGACACAGGATAAATAGAAAAAAAAAATATTATCATATTCGTATGGTGCATTATCCTTTGATTTTGAACGCCTGTTTGTACGTGCAACGCCATCTTGTATCATATCAGTTACTGATATACTTAGATGTTAAGTTAATCAATCCTTGGACACTGTGAATGTATGCATTTCGATAGCAGCAAACGGTAACGATAAAGAATATAATCGAGATCTACATGAATAATATGTTTTGAAAACATATACAATAATTTGAAACATATACATACATTGAAATTGTTTTTCTCGCTTTTTATATCATTTTTCTACGTTGATTTATTGAACATTTGTAGAATAAATACAGAAAATTGTTGAGTCGAGAAATGTTCAGATTTATGCGAGCTTTCTTTTTCATAATTTTTTTTTTTTTTTTTACCAAACACTCTTTTTCTTTCGCATTTACAATCATCTCTTTCGAGAAACAACTTGTACAAAAATTATTTCACCTCTTTGAAATGTTATACCTTTGAGAAAAGATATAACTAACGTCATACAAGCTCTTTCAACATAAGCACATAGCGTGTTCATACAAAAAGACGACGATACTATTTATTTACAAAGACAGAAACTTTAAAAGTTTAATTCTTCTTACGAATAGAATCGTTGTATGTTGTAGAAGAAAAATCACATACTTGATAAAAAAAAAAAAAAAAGAAAAAAAAGAAAAAAAAAAGAAAAAGAAAAAAAGAAAAAAGAAAAAAAAAGAAAAAGAAAAAGACGATGATAATATCAACGACGACGATACTCTTTTTCACTTTTAACTTCACTTCATTTTTTATAAGAACGTCAGATGAAACGAATTTCTTTCGTATGGTAAAAATTTGATAGACGACTAAAAAAAAAAAGAAAAAAAAAAGAAAAGAAAAAAAAAGAAAGAAAGAAATAGTCACGTTTACATGACGGTTTCTTTTTGTCGATAGTATCTTTAAAGATAAATATAAAAAAATAAAATAAAACGAAATCATGGGGCACGGGGAAGCGGATGAGAATGATTGCCATGAGGTTGATGCATGCAACAGGAGAGCAGTATCATGTTGATGTACAAAAGGACGAGCAACAACATGAGGAACGCGTGCCATCACTTCTTCTTTGCGTCCTTCAGACCAGCACCGGCGTTGTATTTGAAAAAGATTATGTCGCCATCCTCGACGACGTAATTACGGCCCTGCTGCCTGTACTTTCCAGCAGCCTATTGAGCAAGAGAAAAAAAACGTAGTGTGTGTGTGTGTGTGTGTGTGTATATATATATATATGTATGGTTAGATCAAGATGGTACTTAAAAATTATTTTACAAGCTTTAGATAAATAAAATTTGTAAGACGATTAATAACAACGTATGTCGATAAACTTGGAAATTTATAGTTAGATTAATACCTTTACTGCAGCCTCTGAGCCTTCATTTTTAAAATCTTCGAACTTCATAACTTCTGCCATTATAAAACCTTTCTCGAAGTCAGTGTGAATTTTTCCACCGGCTTGGGGTGCCTTTGTACCTTTCTATATAATAAAAGAATAAAAGTTGACGAAGAAAGGCGAGTGAATCATCTTACATACGTGTACACATAGTATAGTCATGAAGCTACCTGAATAGTCCATGCTTTAACTTCATCATGACCGGCAGTAAAAAAGTATTGTAATTGCAATGCTTTGTAACCCTGAACGATGATCTTGTCTAGGGCACTATGAAAGACAAAAAATAAAAAAAAATAAAAAAAAAGAGAAAAAAAAGAGAAAAAAATGATAATGTTAGATAAATTTCAATGACGTTTATTATTATCGATATTTCGATGAGAGGATCGGGGAATAAAAGAATACGATCGTGAATCACTTGTATTAGATAAATTAAAGTTCGAATCGATAGAGCGGTAAATACAAAGGACGTCTCTTTCAGTTTTGCGGATTGCAAAACGATGAATTCCCGTTCAAAAGGAGGGATGTTCAAAACGTTGGACCATGGAATATGATTGTCTCGGGCCAAATATCGTCTAATGACAGGGTACGTTGGGATGAGCTCTCCCACTTGGTGGGCCCCGACACAACTTCTCGAGACTTCAAGGAATACGCATAAAGCCGAACGACTTAATGCGGTAATTTTATCATTCTGACTCTCTGAGAGACCTACTTTGCCGCCGCCGACGATGACGACGACAACAACGACGACGACAACAACAACAACGACAACGACGACGAAGACGAAGACGAAGACGATGAGGACGACGGTTGTTCTATCTTTGACTTCGAAATAAAATCACGTCCACTCTATTTTCTTTTGATTACGGGGCAAACGTGATTCCTCATCGTCGTCCATTTGATTCTTCTGTAAATTCGTCGAAGAAAAATATTTCCGATAATATCTTATAATTTTACAAAAGAATATCTTAAAACGAATAAAATGATAATTTTATTATAATTGAGAGAATTTATATCTTGAAGATATGAGTCATTACGAAGAAATTTTTCTCCTATTTCTTTCTCTCTCTCTCTCTCTCTCTCTCTCTCTTTCTCTATCTCTCAATGCATTCACTTTTATTCGAACGTCACTCAACATTGTGAATCAAAAAGAAAGAAAGAAAGAAAGAAAGAAAGAAAAAAAAGAAGAAAAAAAAAAAAAGAAAAAGGAAAAATATAATGAAAACGTACGATCACGTACGTAAGCAAGCAAAGCTACACCTACTTTGTTTGTAAAGGATAGTAATGCAATGTCGTAGCCTCGTGTAAACTCGTTTGAACATGACACACGTGCATTGAACACCCTCCGGGTACGATTGACCCACTAGCCAACTCAGCCGTTCTACCTCTCGGCCCTCTTTCACCACAGATTATACCCTCTCCTGGTACGCGCGAGGGCGGCCAGTTTTTATGCAATTTTGTAAGAATTTGAATAGCCGTTCGTAAAAATATAATGCGGTCTCTCTCTCTCTCTCTCTCTCTCTCTTTTTATCTTATTCTTTCTCTCCATTCTCCTCATCGAAACGACCGTAGTTTTTATTAGTTTCCCTTCGCGTTAGAAAGAAAAAAAAAGAGAGAGAGAGAGAACTAGTCTAGACGTTCCAAGAGTCGTCCTCAGCCATTATTAGTACGGTTAGAAGATAACTCGTTGCATACTTAAATGTGGGAACGCCTGTTATTCCATGGACCTCACTCTCATTCTCTCTTTTTTTCTTTCTCTTTCTTTCTCTTTGTGGATTTTAAGAAAATCCGACTAAACGTTTCAAAAAATTAGTCCAATATAACGAATTTTCGGCTTCGAAATAAAAACAATCTTTCCTTTGTAAACACAAGTTATCGTGAACATAGGGAAACAAAGTTGAAAACAATTAATGACGATGCCTACCAAGTGACCTTCTGTTCCTCGAAATATTTTGCTCGTTCTGCGTCGTCCATGTCGAGTATTTTATTTTCGAAAGCACCACTGAAAGGTATTAAAACGGCTCCAGGATCGTTCTTATCCACCCATTCTTTAATCTTGACTAACCTGAAAAATCGATAATATTCGATGAGGATTTATAAGTTTTATCTTATTTAGATATATTTGTTCTTTTTTAATATATATATATATATATAAATATTTTTCAAATATAATCGTGAAAATGCATCATGAAATATAAAAGATTATAAGGGCTCTGAATCATGCATTAACTTAACGACGAGTATGCGCGATAGATAGGCTTACTATTCAACTGCACTTTCCCACGATATCATTTTCACAATGCACGTCTGTAAATCGTTGCTGAATAATAGATCGACGAAACTATTCGTGTTAGTGAGCCCTCGAGCGTGCGTACGAATACGCGTTTACATGTCGACACGCACGTATAAATAATTCCGTTCTCCACAGTGTTTTGCAACGCGCTTCACCGACCACGTCGATAGAAACGTCCGGAAAATGAAACGACGAGTATTCTGGAATATCTAGTCGATTTATCGTAGAAAATAATATTATCGATTTGTACAATCTTCGTTTATCTTTATAATCAGAATCTTAATAGGAACAAAAAAGATAAAAATACTTTTATTTTATCCTTCCTTTTTGTTTTTTCTTTTTCTCTACATTTTCGTCTTATGACGTTAGAACGAAACGTACCATTTGTTCTTTTTACGAATGTAATCCTTCTCCGAAAGATTGACCAGATAAATAACGGGTTTCGACGTGAGGAAGAGATATTTGTTGAGTACGTCGATCTGCAATCAAATGTTAGGGACGATCATCAACGTGCGTTGTTATCGTTCTATAACGATCGAACGAGCAAATTGCATGTTTCTTACTACATTGCGAAGGAAAACTCGTAAACTTACATCATTTGCGCTCCAATCGGCGTACCTGATATGCTTCTTGTCGTCTACCAAAACACCCTTAACTTTTAAAAGTGTATCCTGTCGACAAAAAAGGAAGAAAAAAAGAAAATAAAATGAGAGAGAGAGAGAGAGAGAGAGAGAGAGAGAGAGAGAGAGAGAGAGGAAAAAAAAAGTAAACTACGAAAATACTATTAACGATTCGCCGCGAGTCGTAACACGCAACGTCGAATTATCTACGGAGTACTAGTTAAAATCGACTTGAAATCAATCTAGACGATGGCTCGATCACGCGAGTTTGGGAGTTTCACTAAATTGAGAAGTCGAAAATTGCTTGGAAATCAATCAACGAGAATCGAGTAAATTTGCTCGGAGAAAAGTTCGTCTATACGAATTCTCTTAATTTACATCGATCAAATACGATACAAATGTTAACATTAAAACTCACGTATTCGGGCTTCAATTTCTTGTCGTTACCACGGACAACCAATTTTTCCAATTTCTCAAGATGCCCATTTAAAAACTCGACATCCTTCAGTCGCAATTCCTCGCTGATAATTTCCAAATCTCGTACAGGATTAACGTCACCTTCTACGTGAGTAACATCGTCATCTTCGAAAGCTCCTGGGAATGGTATGATTCGTTTCGATATCTAATTATTCAAAATCATTTCTATTATATACGAATATAATAATTGAAATATCATGCTCACGGCAAAGGTGAAAAATTCCGTCGCAGGCACTGATGTGAGAAAGAAAAGCATTTCCTAAACCCTGTCCCTCGGCAGCACCCTTAACAAGACCAGCGATATCGACTACGTTCAAAAATGCTGGGATTTTGCTAAGAGAAAACAAGAAAATACAAATGAATGTAACTAATATATATATATACATTTTCTTTTTTATGTATTATTATCCTCTTAAGGGAGTCGTACGAATGTCTCTCTCGAATGAAATTTTTTTCAAACGCGTTCACGTTTCCCGTCCTCCTTCGTATTATTCGAAAGAAGAGAAAGAAAAGAGACAGAAAGAGACAGTGAGAATTCCGATTAAAGGTCGAGGGTGTACGCTGTCATGCACGTGCGTTGCATGGAAACGAGGGTGGGTAGTGACAACGAGGCACATTTAAATGCTAATGCCAGCGGCCTCATTAAATAATTAGCCTTTGAAGAGTGGCGTCGGGAAAAGCAAACGAGAAGGGTGGTGAGGCCGCGTTAGGCGGCTTTCATCACGGATCGCCGAATTCTCGGACACGTGCCATCAATGAGAGTATACGATACATCGTGAATGAAAGTATGATGATCGTATTCGAAAAGTTCGAGAGGGGAGGTGATGATGTGTATGTGTGGAATGGGTGGTGGAGGAGGGAGTTGAAATAGCTTTCTCCTTTGATCAACGAACTTATTTCAATGTTTTTCATTCGCACGTTTACCATTGAATGAGTTTCTAATTCTTCTTTTTTCTTTTTTTAAGAATTATTTCTAATTTCCTCTCTCTTTCAATTATTTCCTTTTTGTTGTTATTTGTTTTGAATGACACATGAAGAGAACAAAACAAAACAAAAAAAAAACAAAAAAAAAAAAAAAATGAAAGAAAAAAAAAAGAAAAAGAAAGAAACTTCGTGTACAACGAGAGTAATTTTTTAATCGAAAATTTGACTATCCAATCTTCTGCATGATCCTAACTGCTTTGCATTTTCAATTTCACCGAGTCGTTGTGCAAGCACGATGACGCGCGACAAGGTAAACACCGTTTTCATCGACGGTTAGCCGCGTTGATGGACACCGCAGCACGTACAGCGGTTTCCGCACGATTCAAAGAGAAAGAGAGAGAGAGAAAGAGAGAGAGAGAGAGAGAGAGAGAGAGAGAGAGAGACAAAGAGAGAGAGAGGATAGTACTATGATACTGGCCGAACTGGGAATTTTCGACATATACCTACGTACGTACGAGCACCTCGTTGAACCATCGTTGGTGACTATCAACGCGACTATCCGTGTAAATGCGTCCCTTTCGATCGATTTTCCTATCTCTATCTTTATCTCCCTCTCTCTCTCTCTCTCACCCCCCCCCCTTCTCTCACTCGTTTCAATCCATTTGTTTCGATCGGAATTTCAAGTTGAGAACGATTGCAACGTGATTTTGTTTAAAAAGGGTGAAAATTAATCGGATATTTAAGCTAATGATATTTCAATTATAGAAATTTTAAACGAGTAGAACGAAATAAATAAAAAGAATTCGTAGGATGTAAATGATTTACAAACTCGGGAAAAACTCTTTTCCATGGTTCCTAACGTCTCCTAGAGAAATTTAGGTCGATCTGCATTGCAGATCACGTGCTACGAAACGTGCACCCTACCTCTTTCCTCTTTTCGTTTCTTCTCCTTCTACCCTGTCTCCTCCTCGCGTCTCGTCGCGAGAATAAAGGCGAATAAGTAGGTATGGAAATGTCGTTGGATTATTCCGAATCGTTTCCTTTTGCAAGGGTATACATAAATACGTAAAAAAAAGAAAAGGAAAGAAAAGAAAAGATAAGAAAAGAAAAGAAAAGAAAAGAAATGGTACTCGTTTTACTCTCTTTTCGACACGACGATAACGTATTCGAGAGACATTCGATTCGCTTAGGATCGAATAATGTTTGCACGATTGCTTACCTGGCCGGTTTGAAGTATTCGCATAAATAGTCGTACCTTGCGTCGGGTACTGGTACACGACGTGCCTTAACAAACAATTGCGAAGGTCATACTTTTTTTTTTCCTTTTTCTTCTTTTCTTTTTGTTTTTTCTTTTTTTGTCAAATCAAATTTATATCAATATGAAATTGGATTAATGATGACGTATATACTAAAATATATACTGATTATTAATTATCACAATTAATTGTTTATTAATTGACTGTTTTTATAATTAATCATTATAATAATCAGTATATATTTCGGTACAAGAAATTTTTTACAATGTACGTATATTAGAATATACATTAATATTTATATACCATTTCTTCTATGTATCATCAATATATAGGAACAATGAATAATGGAAAAGTGTCAAGAAGACTCGTTAGGATCGTCCAAATTCTGAGTCGGCGATGTTCGTCGGAATCTGATAGAACTCGTTCGTGATGCAGTAGACGTATTAACTTGAAGATAATGTTTTGGAATTATCAAGTACGGATTGAGTTTTCCTTTCATTCTAGTTGTCGCCAATTCGATGATACGTTTATGAGCTTTCATACGTTCGCTAACTTTCTCATAAATGTTTATTTCTTTAAGAGTACAAGATACGTTGCGAATTTTTAAAATAACACCCATGTGAATCGCTGCACTAGCAGCAGCAGACAAGCCTGGAATCTTTGGACGAAAGACCGCAACTTCGTTTACGGCTTCTATTACACGCTTTGCTATTGTTTCTTCTAAATATCCGATAATCGGTAAATCGGTTACATTAATATCTGGTATGTTGAAAGGAAAATGAATTTTAACATCGCAATACTTCATCCAACGAGAGAGGAACTGATCTTGACAATGTTGGCTGCAGAATAGATAGAGCTTGTCGTCATAGAGAACAGCTAAATCGATTTTGCCAGAGATTAGATTTCGATTGGGGAGACTGTCGACGTAAGTAACCAAACAGCATCCATTAACTTGCAAACGTCTTGCCCAGCAAGCGTGTTCCAGATCGATCGTCTCATCTACGATTCGTGGTCGAATTTTCGGTAAAATTGCAGTGTTCAAAGGTGGGATATATTTAAATGGATATTTTATAAAATCGTTCATGTGTTTGGTACATATCCAATAAAAATGTTCACGAAATTGTACTAATCCTATACGATCGATCAATCCACCCGAAGACATTATGCTGTTATCGAGTAATAAACAAACGGGACAATACGATTCGTAAATACTTTGATATGATTTGAATTCGTAAGGTGATACACACATATTCTCTAAGCTATGAACTTTATCATAATCAGATTCACGATAATATCGTCTAATATTTATAAACTTTTCTCGTACCACACGATCGGCATGAGTCCATACACCCCATTTGTTATTACTACCATCGATTTCAAATATATTTTGTGAAAATTTCTTCAGCCAATTACGAAAATTTTCTTGATCTACTTGCCATTGATCGTAAAGTTGTGTTAAACGATCGATATCCAAATCCAATTGGCTTTTAGTTTCCTTATTTACATTATACAAACACTCCGAACAGAAATTTAAATCGGCTTTAAGATCGATAACGATCATTGGACGTATATTGAGGAAAGCTAATTCTTCGGATTCTCCACGATTAGATGGGAAACCATCGAGAACGTAACCCTGAGAAATTGCCCGTGGATGAATCGAATACATTTCAATGGCTCGGCTCATAATTTTATTATCAACAGCAATGCCATCTCGAATGTGAGATTTAATTTTTTCAGCTAATTCAGTCCAAGAGTAATTATCTATAACGTGTTGCAATGCTTTTTCAATTGAAATCAATCTCAAACCATATGTCTCGGCAAAACGTTCAGCAAGCGTCGTCTTTCCACATTTAGGTGGACCAATGATCGAAAGATTTAATGGTATTAGAGGTATCGTCGAATCTTGTTCGATATATTTCAATGGATTTTTCATGAAATCTAATACTGCATTTTGACCGCATAAGAAATAAATATATTGTCGATGTATCACTGGCTTCACTTCGTCTTTCGCTTCCATCGGTAAAAACATTTGTATTGGCATTTTATTTTGATACAATTGAACCGGACACCATCGGCCAAATGAACTTAAAAAATAATATCCACATTCTAAAAGACGTTCAGCCGTTTCAATATCGATTAAATATGTTCTCTCGAACATCGAGATATTCCGAAATACGTAACTTTCGAGATATCTTTGAACTTCTATTATCATCCTATGTACATTTTGTTCACCGTTTATCTCTATCCAAGGTATAGTTACAGCTTTCATAAAAATACGCGTGGTTATTATTTTTTTATTATCGTCTTCGTAAATTTCTTCTAATCGTCTCGAAATTCTATCTCTAACTGTTACGATATCTTCCCAATCGACAAATCGCATTGGTTCGGGATTCTTTTCTCGCCAATTATCTTCTAATTCGATTCTTTCGCTTGGACTTAATTCGTAATAATCATCATCCATATAAAAATTCTCTGATTCATCCTCGAACATTTCCATATTATATCTCATAAAATCTTCGCGCCTTTTTTTAACAATATTTTTTATCCATTCATCTCGCCTTTTAACGTAATCATTCATTTCTTTTTTATATCTTTTCTCCTCGGCAAGTTTATCTTCCTCTTGTTTTTTCTCCCAAAGATTAAGATATTTTGGAAACAATCTTTCCATCGATGTTTCTAAACTGCATTTAAGTTCGATCACCACTTCGGGTACCATAGATCTATCTAATATCATGTCTACGTCGTGAAAACAACTTGGAAAACCATCGAGTACAATACCTAATTTATCATAAGGCGTTTGAAAGTAATTTAAAAAACATTCTCGAAGGATATATCTCGGCAATGTTCCACCATTTTTAATATAATTTTTAATAAACATAAATATTAAAGTCTCGTCGTAGCTGTATTTAATGTCATTTAAATCATCAGGTAAAATCATATCTTCGGGTTCTTCTTTTTCAGGAGCAATCATAGTATCCTTCAATGTGAATGCTTTCATTCCTCTATCAATCATATACTTTTCAAGACATTCGATGTAATCAACATGAAATAATCCATATTCTCTTGACAAAGCATTCGATAAAGTAGTTTTTCCACTTCCAGGCAAACCAACGACGCTAATTCGTAAGGGTGGTGTTAAAATCGGTGGTTTGATCAATGGAATAGAAAAATTATATGGATTTTCAACGAATTCTTCTAATGCACGTTCACTGGATAATAAATAAATTTTATCTATGAAGACTGCACTATAATCTTCTCTTCCTTTCCATAGAATATTATATTTTGATAACACAACTGGACAGTAATCGCTAGTGTCACCTAATCGACGATTATCTTTAACGATTGTTTGACTTATAATCGGTTTTCTTACTTCTTCTTCTTCGTCCATTAATTCTTCTTCATCTACAGGATATATCTCTCCTGTTCTCTTCTCTTCTTCGTCTATCAGCCTTTCTTTTTCTTTATCATCCTCGCTCATGACAATTGCTTTCCAATCGTAACGATCCTTAAGCCGTTTTACAATGTAATCAGTAACATCCTCGATTAATCCAAGATCACAAGGAATAACGTTTTGTTTGAATTCGTCTATTCTATCACGAAAATTTCTCCAAATTATTTGATAATCATTAAGATGTTGAATATACCCTTCTAATTCTATGTTTGTCTCATCTTCGTACATATCATTTTCTTCATATTCGAATTCAGTTTCTAACGATTTATCGTTGTAATCTGTATGAAAGTATCGCCAATTTCGAAGAAGACAATGATACGGTGGGTCTTCGAAAATTATTATAACGTTTTCGATAACAATTTTACCATCGTTTATTATTTTTGTCCAAACGTCGAAATCCATGTACATATTGTCGATAATAAAACCACCGTCCCTATTAATATCATCTTCTAATATTTCGTCTGGAATATTTTTTATATTTTTAATAATTAGATCAGCCTTTTCATTGGGATCCAATTCGATTGGCTCGTTGTACAAATATTTAACACGTTTCTGTAACAATCTCGACACTTCAGGATCGTGTTCGGTCAATTCTCTAATGGGAAGTTCCTCTTTTTTTAAATGATCTGGCGCATAAGCGTACAAAATCTTTTTATTATTTTTTATTTCCTCCATAAGACGTAGATCCGTTTCAATATGTGCGATATTATTATTCTTTAATTTTTTACGCAACGATTTCAATTCCTCATTTATGTCATCGTAGCCCTCGCTCGGTGTTATCGTATTTTTCGATTGAACGATATCTGTCAAACGTTGAATACTCGAAGCGATATCTTCGTACCATGCTTTAATATCAGCATCTCTTTTTATTTTTCTCATCTTTCTCTCTTTATTCAATTTGATTTTCAATTCGTTTATAACGTCATCGATCACATTACGCATAGCATCGACAACTTTATTGTTAATGCAATCACGTTTAAAAATATTTTCTATATAATCGACATTAATAACGGTGCCATTCAAAATTTTTGCCAATTCTCGACTCAATTTTGATTTACCGGAATATTTCGGACCAATAATCGCTATCTTACAGGTTGGTTGTGGATTAGGTGGTAATAAAAAGGTTCTAGGATTGTCTAAAAACAATTGAAGTGCTTCGTTGGAAGATAGAAAAAAAATATTCTTCATGAATCTTAAAGAATATTTTGGGATACCGGTGACGGTCCTTCCTCTGGCCAATTCGACCGGACAATAAAATCTCCAACGCGACAGTCTCCAAGGAAACCTCTGAGTTACGGACTCCATGTTCGCCATTTCTCGAAAAGCATCCTCGTTGCTCATACCCTCGAACTCCTCCTCCAAGGCAATTTGCCTTCTGTCTTCCTCCTCTTCCTTTTCTTCCCCTTCTACTTTTATCATCCCGAACTCGTCGATTTGTTCTATCAACCGTTTTGGAAGTAGCAATCGTGGCAATGGTAATGTACGCAAACGTACGCTCACAATTTCGAACATTTGTAAAACAGATGTACGACCATCCACACGTATAACATTCTGAGGATTTTTAAGAAGGACCCTTTTATCTATATAAGGTAATGCCAAACGTTTATATAGTTCGCATCGTTTTTTCACATCTTTTTGAATCACTTCGTTATGCTGCAAAAGGTATTCTCTATCCTTTTTAAATATATTTGAAGGGATTGCAGAAGATATAGTTGTGCTATCGTCGATATTATCTTCTGTAATTGAGTACATATCTTCGGTAATATCCATCGATGAAACAGAATCTACGGGTTTAAAGATATCCGAGTCTGTTTTTAAAAGTTTATATTTATTTAAAAGATCCTCGTCGGGACATATAATGTAGATTATGATAGATGGTTTTATAGGCCAGATAGAAAAGATTTCTTCGATCTGACGAGGTATATCTTCCTCTGGATAAAGTTGTATTTTACACGAAGATTTTTCTATGTCTTGATTATCTAAACTCGAGCTTGGAGTTAATATCATTTCGCAGGTTGATAAAATATCATCTTCTGAATTATCCTTCGACATCGATTGAACCCGATATTCAGCGATTTTAGGATAGAACAAATAATCGAGATTTGGATCATTCGGAATAAAAGGCAACCCTTCGATCACGTAACCTCTGTGCCTAACGTCTCTCATATTTATTCTATTTTTAATTAAATTCAAAATTATTTCGGAGGATAAATTTCGACCAGAACGTAATACCTTTTCGATGTATTTGCCTTTTTCCGTTTTGTTTAATATTTCTTGTACAATGAGAGATTCCGGTGAAATGAGAACGCACTTCCAACCGTCGGCTATCATAACGGCGAGTTCTCGACTATTTACACCTGGCTTTCCAAAAATAACGAAAGATATTGGCTCCGTTTCAAGATATTTCATTCTTGCCTCTTCCTCGAAATAAAGATCGCGAAGGACAAAGGGTTCCTTTGATCGTTCGAAATTCGATTGAAATTCATTTTTCGTGCATTTACAGGTATTCTGAAATCTCGTGAAAGGATTTGTGTCTTCGGTGAAGGCATAGTAAATGTTGGGTTTAGGACAAAGAACCTGAGAGTGAACTGATGGCCAAGAGGGAATATATTCTTGACGAGGGTAATGCTTGACGAATTGAAAGAAACTTTTTTTTAATATACACGACGATGTGACGTAAAACTTTTTCTCCTTTTTCTTCTTTTTATTACTATCCTTTTTTAAACGTTCGATCGCTCGATTGCACATTATTCATAAACAGGTTATTCCAATGTAGGAGTTGACGTAAGAATTGAAGTAAGTAACGAACAAACGAAAACTTACTTTCCCAAAAAAGTTGTAACAAGAAAAAGGATATGTCTTGTGTGTGTTTGTGCGCTTGTGCGTCCGTGTGTATGTGTGTGTGTATAAAATATAAATTCAGATACTTATTTTCATTCGGATCGATGGTGCAGAAAGGAAAGTTTTCCGCCGCTGCCTGACTTTTGGTAAGGACATTGAAGAAGGTCGACTTGCCGACGTTTGGTATTCCAACGATACCAATTTTTAAATTAACCCCTACTCGCCCTATGAGTGGCTTTCTTTCGGGTTCTTCGGCTTTTTTCGGTGCCATTCTGTAACGAAAAAAAAATCGAAAACATAATAATAGTAATAATAAAAAAAAAAAAAAAATAATAATAATAACAACGATAACAAAAAGTAAAGAAAAATGAGAAAACAAATAAGAAATGAGAAAAATTCGAGAGCGGAAGTAATTAAAAATTGGCGTCGCCATCGTTCGAGGAAGATGTTCATCGTTTTTCTCGATCGTTTTACAAGGAGTCCGCTTGGAAGCGCCCGGAGGCGCGAAATCGAAATACTCGAAGAAGAGTATCGAGGAGGAGAGGCTCTCGAAGAACGCTCGCGGTGACTAATTATATTAATACGAGAACGACGGCACGTAGAACGATCGCTGTGTTTACCGGCGGCCTACCCTCGAACGATCCGGCAATCCTTGCTCCTCGTGGATATTTTACCGATATCGAGAGTGAGCGAGCGAGCGAGCGAGCGAGTGAGGGGCGAGTAAAGGAGACGAGGACGATGCGAGGGAGGAGGAAGATGGCGGGCGATGCGGAGGAGCCGCAGGATTAGTGGGCAGGAGAGCCGCGAATCACCGGCATCACAAGGAGAATCCGCGAGTAAGCCTGAGGCCGCCAATCCGCCACCGTCTACTCCCGGTTCCTGTTCCCCTTGCCCCTGCCCCTTTTTTTTTTTGCTATCGCTATCTTTCTCTCTCTTTCTCTCTCTCTCTCTCTTTTTTTCTTCTTTCTTTTTTTCTTTCTTTCTTTTTTTCCCTCTCGCTCCCCTTTCTCGCCACCAAGAATCGTGCAACCACCGTCATCCGTTAAAAAGACGAAGAACGATGAAGAACGCTCAAACCACGTCGATGTTTTTCATCCTTTTTCACTGCTATCCCGAGGAAATTTGCAAATTACGATAATGGAGAAGCCGCGAAAGAGGTTCAGTCGCGGGGCGCGATGCTACTCTCGACGAAGAGCCGCCGCGGCGCCGTGACCGTACCTCCTCCTTTACGACGTCGTCTCGCCCCCGGGGGGGGATCGTTCTACGTACGATAATGACCGACCACGGCGTTTCTCTTCGACCTCTTTTCTTGTAACTTCTACGGTATCAACTTTCCAATTTCAAACGACTCGATGATTTTCCTTTGCTCGATCCAGCTACCAATATTTCATCGATTTTTATTTTTATTTTTCTGTTTTTTTTTTCTTCCTTTCTTTTTATTTTTTTATTTTTTTTTTTTTTTTTTTTATACATAACTAGCATACAACTCAATGAAATATTTTTGTCAATTATAATTCTATCGCCTTCTTAGTCTTATAGTTACTCTACGAAGCAGACGACGCACGTAGTAGCTGTTATAAGCGCACAGTGCTGCCGTCTATCGATACCTACGTGAATCAATAGAGTGCAGGGTGCATCCGAAAACTTAACCTTACTTCTCCGACAGAAAGATTGATTATTCTGACACTAGCACGATAGATGGACCGTCTTGTCTCATTCAGATTCGATCGAAAAGTAATTAAGAAAGTTTTTTAAGAAACTTATTAATTGTCTAACGTTTTATAAATAACACTATTAACTATCACTGGGTGAGAACACGATCGAACACGTTTTTTTTTCATAACTCTTAGTACGAAATGTGAGTCATCTTTAAAACCGACAACGCCTTGTTCTAACGTTAAATAAACGTATATATGTTTTCGTTAACTCGATATACCTTGTTTATTTATCTCAGGAAGCCACGTATGAAGATTATCTTCCAGAAACGTGTCGCACTTTCGTGACGGCAAGTACACGGCACACGTAGATGACGTCAGACACCTTCGACCGGCGAGCCTTTTCGCTACAAAAACAGTTTTCTATCTTATCGACGCGTCGTCGTTGCGTCCTCTCAACGAAGAACTAAAACGTCTTTTCTTTTTCTCGAATCGAACTTGGCGCGAATTTTTACAACAAAAATCTTTTATATATATCTCTTATTCGTCTTATTTATTTTAATCGATTTAATTATATCAATTCGCAATATCATTACGTTTGTCTATAACTTCTTGTAATAATAATGATTGTTGATTGGTCCGTTGCAATAGAGAATATTTTTGAACAACGTAGTAAAAGTATAAACAAAAGAACTACGCTTAATTACGCCGAACTTCGCGATCGTTTTTTGTTTTAACGTTCGATCGGAAAATTCGTTTTAATCGTCGTTGTCGTGACCATTTTTTTTTCTTGCGTTTCTCGTGATAAGAATTCGTTTCTTCGTTTGTTTAAACAGTGTACATTTTTCCCTAGGAAGATTCAAATCGTTCCAGTAATCTTATGAAGCTCAAATATATGCCGTAGTTCCTGTTAGCAGGTATTGAAATTTTTTTATAACCTCTAATTATTTATTGTTACTCTTTCGGGTTTGAAACCATTACATATAAATATATATTGTATATGATATATATATATATATGTATACATATATATATACATATACATGTGAATTATATAATATTTCACGTATATCGTAAGTAGTAATTACGAAGATCGCTCGAAAGCAGGGATTCTCAAATTTTTTCGTTCACGGAACCCTCAGAAAAATTTTCCGTAAATCGCGGAACCCTTTTATTATAATATTACGTACAATATTGCCGAATCATGCGTACCGTATTTCTAATATGAATAATCGATGAAATTTGATCGTTCTAATAATACGAGATCGCTTATAAAGTTCGTGTAAAATTTTTTCGATCGGGACCTATCACCATCTCTCACGGAAATATATTTTATATTTTTTAAATTGGATTTAACGTTTAAGAGGAAGAAGAAGAAGAAGAAGAAGAAAAAAGAAAAAAGTGAAAACGAAAAAAAGGGGGAAAAAAAAAAGAAAATAAACATTGTAAAAAGAAAATGGTGATTTCACAAACGTCGTTAGTATAATATAAACCTGTCGAATAACACGTTCCTAAATACTCGGTATAAATGTCCGTGTTGTCTCGACGGGACAAGATGACGAGTGTTTATGTTTATGAAGCGTCATTGTGACTACGAGTCATGACACCGACATACATAGCTGGATATATCTGACGATACAAGGCAAAGACCGACGCGATACGAGGCGCGATACATGGATCATTCCTATGGATATCATCCTCTTCGAAATATTTTGCAGTGTCACGTTTTTGTGTCCATGTACTATCATGCGTATACGTGTGTGTGTATGCATATATGAGTTTACATTAGCTATCATTGGCAATATTAGACGATATTTTAAATGATATTTCTTCTTTTTTTTTTTTCTTTCTTCTTTTTTTTTTTTTTTCTTTTAGATTTATAGGGGAATTTTTTTTGTTTTCTGATGAGACAAAAGAAAAAAGGAAATGAAATATTTCGACGTATTTTTTATCGACAAAGAAATAAAGAATGAAAATAATTCGTTCTACTAAATGTTTATGAAGGAAGGGTTCCAGGAAAGGGAAGAAATTTTAAGGATTCCGATCGCGATTATCCGAGTCTAATTCGTGATACGTGCGCGAGTATCTATGGGGTCGTGAATCACCCTCAATAGAGAAAGAGAGAGAGTGAGAGAGAGAGAGAGAGAGAGAGAGAGAGAGAGAGACCGTAATTCGTGGGATAATATTAAGATTGCCGAGGAATGAAATAAAAGGATCGAGGAAGTTGCGTATGTGTGCTTTAGTGGCGCCGTGAGATCGGCAAAGAGAAAAAGGGCGCGCCGCTTGTGACTACGCCTTAGCGCGTGGAACATCATTGCCCTTTAAAATAAGATATTTTTCGATTTATCAAAGAATTTTTGATTAAACGTCGTTCTCTCGTAATAAGCGCGTCGATCGTTTGATTATAAATATCGTTCGTGGATTAGTATTAAATATTTAATACGTAAGTACGTTCAATAGAACAACAAAAAATATATTTCTTTTGTCTTTTTTTTTTTTTTCTAATTTTTCTTTCGTTTCTCATTCATATAAGTGTATATAAAATACGCATTAATATTTCCAGTTGATTATAGATAAAGAGAGAAAGTTTGAAAAAGGACTTGACACGTTTCGAAAAGTCAGCATCGTAAGTTAAGATAGATCGATCGATCGATCTTTCGTTCGTTCGTTCGTTCGTTCGTTCGTTCGTTCGTTCGATCGAACGTTCGATCGTTCGATCTAACGTACCGCGAATCGTCGTTGCGCCATGTGATTATTTCAATTATTTTATTACGTATCGTATCAATCTTGGTCCATATAATGCATATAATCAGGAGGCCATTATTCTGGGAACGCGCACGGCCAACGAAAAAGGTCCTCCTCCCCCCCTTCTCTTTTTCTCCTTCTTCTCTTCGAACTTACCTACCCGCGCACGATCTCAACTCGCTCGTTTTAACGATATTGTAATTTGGAGACCGCAAACTCACCGCTGACGTCACTGGTTGCAGTCTTGAAAGAGGAACATCTTGCCAGCGTCGAAGAGAGTTGAGAGGAACCGATCGATTCTACTCCTTTCACCCATCTTCTTTTTCCCTCTTTCGAGTCGATAATTTCGATGAAAAGGATATTAGCGGGGAACGAATTATAGGAATTTTGAGGGATTAGATATTCGCCGAATTGAAGGATTGCGTTACTAATTTCTTTCGCAACGATCTATGTGCCGATCGTTACGCCGAGATTTATTTGCGACGAAGGCCACTGTAGTGAGATCAATATCTCTTTTTCTTTATCCTTTTTCTCTTTCTCCCCTCTCATCCGCATCGAATATCATCTCTTAATTTTTACTTTTTAGTTCTTTTTCTTTTGCTTTTTTTTGGGGTTTTTTTTTCAATTCTTTGTTTGCCCTTTTTTTTTATTTTTATTCTTTTATCATAAATTATGGATAAAAATGGATACGAGTGACGATTCAATTTTATTTTCGAGATCGATACTATAACTACATAATACTTATCGTAATATATATATATATATATATATATATATATATATATATATGTATGTATGTATAGATGAAGGATGTGTTGAAAATCGATGAACCACATGGAGCCGTATACATTTTTTTTTTAACAATATGATCTATATGTCGATCCTTACGTTGAGATTTATTCGCCCTATGTCGTGCGATTAATCTTTTATTTTTTTTTTATTCTCATCGAATATCATCTCTTCATTTTTATCTATTTTCTTTTTGTTTTTTATTTCTTTCCTTTTTTTTTGTTTAATTTTTTTATTATTAATTATAATGGATACAATGATTACTTTCTCGATCGATACTATTATTATGTAATATATATATATATATATATATATATATATATATATATATATATAATTATATATCCATAATAATATAATACTCACCATAATATACGTATGTATGTATACATATATATATATATATATTGTGTATATATATATATATATATATTTATTTATGTATATATATATATATATATACATACATAAACGAAGATACTTGAAACTCAATGAACCGCGCGGAACCGTGTAAATGAAATAACAACAGTGTATTCCAATAGGAAAAAAAAGAAGAAAAAAAGAAGGAAAAAAAGAAAAAAAAAAGAAAAGAGTAATGGGCTGTTTTTAAGTAACGACCGAGTGCTGTGCTCTCGGCGTACAACTAGCAGAAGAAAGGACGTTAAAAGGTCTTTTACAAACAAATATTTACACGCCTCTTGGAATTCCCGTTGACTCCGAGGTCGTTCTATAGCTCTTACTTATTTACGTTTTGCTATCATTCGCAGTAAGTACATATTTCTTGCGGCGTATTTAAGCGGATTATTTGCGTGTCGTCGATCGAACCATTGAAAGTATCATTCTTTAACTAATTGTAAGTATTTCTTCTTGGATTTAGAAATTTATATTAAAGGCTAGGTATTACTTAGTATAGTAAAAGACAATAACAAAAACAAAAAGAAAAAGAGCCTATAAGTAGCTCTATTCGTGGTATGAATGAATGGTTGTATTTAAATTTAATAACCATAGACAAAGATAGATTCATTGAAGCAAAGTTAAATCATGATTAACTTACGCGGAAGATATTATCGTGAATCGTTGAAAAGGGAAAGATTGAAATGAAGTGGGATGAGAGTGTGGGTGGGGGATGGGGTGGGGGATGAGGTGGTTTTAGAATGAGGGAGGGAAAAAATTACTAAAAGAAAAATAATGGGGAATAAGAAAAGGAGGAGAAGGAGGAAGTAAATTACTGGTGTATAACGACGTTGTGTAATAACTTACCGACAAGTCGGACATACCCTAGCGATGTTCCATCGGTTGCATTACGAGCTCGTAAAACGCGTTGCTGTTTCTCTGGGTTACATCCGTTCGTTCGGGGCTTTTTACGAGGCAAATGAGAGATTATAAGGAGTATTTTCTTACACGAGTTTCACTCATCCTATGCGATACTTCTCCGATACGTCTCTCCGGTACTTTTTCTCTTTTGCATATCCGTATTTGGAAAGCAAACAACCATACGCCAGATGGGGATAGAAAGTTAAGGAAATTTCAGTCTCGGTCAATTTTGAAAGGTGTAGATCGTACATCGTGTAATAATAATATACGTGGTCAATATGCGAGAGATAAATTATTCATTTATTAAATATTTATAATCTTTATATAATTTATATTCGTTGTTACGAAATATATATATATATATATATATATATATATATATATATATACATATATGATTTATGTAATCATTCAATTACATGGTAGGGAAAATTTTCACCGATAAAAATATCTATGTCTATAGCCGTGTTCTTTTTTTTTTTTTATTCTTTTTCTTTTATCTTATCTTATTTTTTGTTTCTCCTTTCTTTTCTTTTCTTTTCTTTTCTTTTCTTTTCTTTTCTTTTCTTTTCCTTTCCACCGAGAGGGAGAATAAGAAGAGGAGAAACTTTTACATATCCGAAAGCTATAATTCTCACGTACGTAAGTCTCTAACGAGAAATAGCAAGGCGGCAGCCGTAAGAAGGAAACCCTGATAATTCTCCGAGCATGTAGACACGCAATTAAGGTGTAACGTTTCGAAGTTCTGCTCGTAAACAACGCGGGCAAAGTAGCGGAACCTCCGAGACTCGATTCCGCCCGTCAATTGTTACCAATTGTTGCCAATCAGAGTAATACGTGTGATTAGAGCGAGAAGGTTGCCGGCACTGCACAGCACCCTGCTATATATCGCTCTGATTACACCGTATGCGATATTAATTTCGAATTAATTACGTGCCATCCTTTGGGAATCACGCGCGCGCCCGCGCGCAAATATACATGCACATATGAACGAAGTCGACAAAGTTTTAGAATGCATTTCATTATTCTTCAGATAATTAGGTATATATATATATATATATATATTTTTTTTTTTTTCTTTTCTTTTTTTTTGTCGAATGCATTTGTAAGACTATCGAAATCATATTGTACATAGTTAATATAATTGCGAACGTAAATCCAGTCATATCTTCTAGAGCTATTTAAACGATCTATGGAGGTTTAATATCTTATAATTGTAACGACTTAGAATCACGAATTTTCTCTATTATCATTTACGCCAACGCACATACATAGTTCTTTAATTTTTCATTATATATACGTCGCATTACGTAGAGTAATTTTAACGAGCATTTATCTTTTCTTGGTAGCTATCAAGAATCGTGCATCGGTGTTATTAGCGTTAGAGATTGTCGTTAGATAATCGATAATTACTGCCTCGTATATTTTATATCGTAGTAACTAATTGCATTGATTGTTTTTTTATACAATCATTACATATTAACGCGACTCAACTGACTTCATTAACATCGACGATTTCGATGCTTTCACATTTGATATAAATATTGTGGATGGTGAAATTTCAAAATGATGAAAAGTTACATTAATTCCATTTCGCAATTTTCTCAATGATAAGTAGCATACCTACTTACATAGATGCCGATCGCTCACGAAACCGGCAACTCGAGACGATTAACATACGCACAGGCGTTCTCGAAGACTCTCTTCTCAGGATTCTCGCGGATCGTCCTCTTGGTCCCGTGATCGGTGAGAGGCCCGGTGGTAGGCAAGTAAAGAAGAATAAGAATAAGAATAAGAAGAAGTAGCAGAGGCAGAAGAAGAAGAAGAAGAAGAAGAAGAAGAAGAAGAAGAAAAAGAAGCGGAGAAGAGAAAGAAATCGATGCGTTCGTGCATCGCGTGGCTGAAAGTGAACCAACCGGTGGCCACGCCTCCTTAGACAGCCGCCAGCCAACAATTAAGATTTGATCGGCAAAAATGGTCGAGGCAAAATGGCGCTGGCCACTGAATACGTAATGCTGAACGAGCCGAGACACGCGGTTCTTCGAGTCTTTCCTTTGAATTCGCATTTTAAAAAGGCTATCGTTCTCTCTCTCTCTCTCTCTCTCTCTCTCTCTCTCCTTTTTTCTTTCTCTCTCTCTTTCCCTCTCTCTCACTCTTTCTTTCTCTTTTTTTCTCTACTTTTTTTTTCTCTATACGATTTGCCCTTATATTTATTTAATTTATTTATACACCATGATCGTACGTTTTTGATGTAACAACCGTCGACTCCTGTAAGAATGCAACCGATCGTACATCCCTGCGCTAACATTAAAACAGTACGTTTTAATTTAGCAGTACAAAAATATGCACGTCGACGATCGCATGCTTACGAAAAGAAGGAAAAAAGAAAAAAAAAAAAGAAAAAGAAAAAAAAAAAGAAAAAAAAAATAAAACAAAACGAAAGAAAGATGATAGGAAAAAAAATAGCTGGTAGGCAGAAGCATACAAAGAAAAGTTGGTATTTCACGTTTTGCATGGCCATCATATTGCAAGAAGGAAGAAGACGGAGAGAATGGAATGGAAGGAGAAAAAGAAGGGTAGGGAAGAAAGAGGGAAGTAGAGGGAGCATATAAATCATATCGATAGGAACACGCAACATCGTTTCATCGTGCATATTTTGTACGTCCTTCTACGGAGCTTGTCCTTGATACTTAATGCAAGAGTTCCGCGCATGCCGGTACCTCGACACGACAATTTCGTTTCCCTTTGAACGTAAAATCGTCTTCTTCGGTTTCCTCATTTTGTCGTTTTCTATGATTCCGAAGGGAGTTCATCGCACCGATCGCGTTTTTTTTTCTTTTCTTTTCTTTTGCTTTGCTTTCCTTTCCTTTCCTTTCTTATTTTCTACTTGGTAAGAGGGCGAGGTATTGGGAGATGGGGACTTGAGGAAGAGGAAGGAAGAGGGGGACGGACGGTTGGATGGGCGGAAAGAAGAGACGGATTAAAATTGCACGAACGTTTTCGCCAAGGTACTTGTAGAGAAGGTACGTCGGGCGAAAATACAGGCGAGACCACTCTAATCATGGCGGATAGGCCTCGCCGGTAGCCACGTATCGTCGTTTTAGCCCTCAACTCGAGACTCTCATTACGCTAATGCCCCGCCAATCACCGTTTTTCCATTGCTGGCACACCCCCTATCCACCTCTTTTTCTCGATCACTCCAATCGGAATCATGCAAACCTATTGAAAAAATCAAACACTTTGAGTCCCTATTCAGTTGAGGGATTACTTATACATAGGTACTTATATATATCGATACCACGAAATCAGGATCAATTTCAAAGAATTCATTCTCGATTTGAAACGGCGATTCTGTGTATATGAAAAAAAGAAAAAATAAGAAAAGAAAAAAACGAAACGTAATATAGTTAGGATACTATCGAGGTTTGAATAATAGAGAATAATTTAGATGGTAGAATCGGTTTTTTTTTTTTTTTTTTTTTTTTTTTACTCTTCTCTATAATTCAGTACTCATTCGTTTATAATATCCAAATGGATAAGCTGCGTCGATCAGAGATAAGTATCAGAGGTAAGTTAACTACTTACCTACGTCCGATGATTTGTACGAAGTCGAAGTCGAAGATGTTTTTTTGTAAGCAACAGGTTAGTATGGAGAACGTTTTTCGTCTCGATTTTATCTCGATACGTTGTTCCGTTTGAATATTCGTTCGATGATACCTACGAACTAGAAAATACGGCTAGAGTCTCGAGACTTTCGCACGCGTACTTTTAAAAGACTTGGTCCATCGAAGTCTTTAACAGGGTACTTGGCGAAATAACCGAAGAAACTCTCTTTAGCATACCGCGGAGGGCCAACCGTTAAGCCTGGTCGTTAAGTTTATGGTGAGGGAGCTGCGAGATGCTGAGAGCTTGGCAATTAGATGCCTTCCGTGAACACTGTGATCTTCGCCACGCGAAAGAAAACGACCATGGCTGTTTGTGTGCGAGAAAGAGAGAGAGAGAGAGAGAGAGAGAGAGAGAGAGAGAGAGAGAGAGAGAGAGAGAGATAAAGGTAGATATAGTTAGATAGATATAGACAGATAGATAGATAGATACGATAGATAGATAGATAGAAAGAGAAGTAAGTAAGTACTTTCCCGATGCTTCTCGATATGTATGGTGATCTCCATGACGAGGAAATTGAAAGGACGTTTAAGCCTATTTCTTGCCGATTCACCGTTTCGCGATAGAGCTGAGAAACGCGATGCGAATGCGATGATCCATCCATCGGCCATCGCTACTGAACTGCTTTTTCCATGGTAGAAAAACTGCTAGGTTGAAGCCCGCTCTTTGATTATCGCGGAATCTCGATCGTCGAAGTAGGTACAAGTAGGTAGATTTCTTTCGTTTTAGTTATCTACATATCTACGTATCATGTATGTAAGATATGCTCGCATATACCTACATACGTATGTAGGTATGTAGAATGTAGAATGTATGAAATTTGTAACATAGTAGAGACCATGTAATAATCGGTAAGATCTTTTCTACCTTGTAATTCCACTTTTGACGTATGGAACGAATCGAGTACATGCGAAACAAGGTTTCACTCTAAAAGCGTGGTATATCTATTGGTAGGAATCGTTTGCAATATTTTGCGAAAAACAGGTACAAAGACATCGATGTAGTTTCAAGGATAGCCGATCGTTTCCGATGACCTTGGGCTATGATCCCGTGGTTTCGATAGAAGGAAAGGTGGACGAACGAAAACGGATCGGTATCTCGACGGATAGCTTTCGATGGATATAGAACGAAGGATGATTGCTGAGAGAGAGAAAGAGAGAGAGAGAGAGAGAGAGGAAAAGAGAGAGAGAGAGAGAGAGAGAGAGAGAGAGAACGGGCAAGCACTATTATCGTTAAGCCGCATCTTCGACCGAAGAGTCGGGGTAATTGTTTCCTTTGGTTTATAGTTTTATTCCAACTCAGCAACGCGATGATATCTCCTCTCGTTTTATATTCCTCGAGGCTAACTGTTTCTCCTTCTCTCTCTCTCTCTCTCTCACACTTTTTTTCTCTCTCTTATTTCTTCTTAAACATTTATCCCTCCTTTAAAAAGTAAAATTTGTTGAAAAGATAATACGCCGATAGAGACAATTCATCGTGTACGTTCATACATAAACGTTCAATGTTTCTTTACTATCATAATCCATTCGAATCAGAAACGATATATCATTTAACGAAACAAGCCTGTGATAAAAGGAAACTCGTTGGCATAGAAAAGAGCAAAGCCTATCCCAAAGGAAAGGTAACGTCTATTATAAGATCGAAAGGAAGGAAAGGAAATTCCCCTTAGAAAGAAGATAGCTCTCGCCATCTTTGGAATCTCTCTTTCTCTCTCTCTCTATCTATCTATCTATCTATCTAACTATCTATCTATCTTTTTCTTTTTCTTTCTTTCTTTTTCTCTTTCTCTCTTTTTCTCTGTTAAACTGAAAAGGGTTGGTTGGTACTAACCGAGAATGGCATTAACTTCGTCTAGTCCGACGATATGGAAATATTCGAGGTTGGTGTAATAACACGGCACGGGGTGGCCCGTTTCGTAAACGACGACGATGTCTGAAGAAGTAGACTGAGAGAGAGAGAAAGAGAGAGAGAGAGAGAGAGAGAGAGAGAGAGAGAGAGAGTGCTGGCAAAGTATTTTCGTGGAAAGCAGGGGAGATTCGAGGGTGGTGGTTGGTCGTAGTAGTTTGTAATGGTGGTAGTGGTGGCGCTCGTTTCGCTTGGAAATTAAGAGTCTCTCGCGTACGAGGGCGGTCCTGGAAACGGGGCCTATCGTTTAAGCCGGATCTCCATGTGAGATTACTGCCCCCCGGGGGTGGCAGCCGCGGAGAAACGACGACGACGACGGTGGCGGCGGCGGCGGCGGCGGTGGCGGCGGCGGCGGCGATGCCGGTGTCGGCTGGATGGCGCGGATGGTGGCGATGTTCGAGGTCGATAGGCGGACTCTTCGACTTCCACACCCATTCGTAATATCTACCGAGAGTTCTATGTCTATTCATACTTTTTACTCATAGCAACTTTCTTTCTACTTTTTCTTTATTCTCTTTGTTATTGTTTCTTTTTCTTTTTCTTTTTTTTTTTTCTTTTTTTTTCTTTATTTTTTTTTCTTATTATTGTTCGATATTTCAGTATACTACATACATAATAGATAATTTTTATAACGACACATATATATATATATATATATATATATATATATATGCAACGTGTCTATTATGTATATAATTTGCGGACACTGTATGTGTATTCCTGGCAATAGTATTTAATTTCTCTATTAATCGTTTGTAGATCATTGATTATCGACTTTTCCTAAATAGAAATTGTTTATTGATCATTTTAATTGTCAAAGGAATTGTTTAAAATTTGGAAAAAGGAATTATTCTATTGGGATAATTCTTAGGCATTCGTTTTAAACGTGCGTACAATACAGGCGCATGCACGTTTGCGCTTATATACTTTTGGAATATTCATAAATGATTTTTAAATAGATTTATGTAACCTCGTAACGAATCAATGATAAATCGATCTCGTCATCTGTTCTCGAGAGGTTTATGGTCCCCAATCGAAGAATCTACATCGGTAACGTTTTGAAAGGAAAGAAAAGAATGACGCCGGTGGCATAAGCGAGGTTAGTCGAAAACGCGTGCCACCCTGTGAATCTCGGGGGGTGTGTCGTGGGCGTGGGGGTTGCAGCTGTACACTCGTTGTCCGCACGCGTCCCGTATACCGCCTGTCAAGTCCTACGTGCACGCGCGTTAGAATGCATATGACACGAGTATCTACGAACGTTAATTTGTTCGAAAACACGAATGTCGAACGTACAAATCGAATGTTCATGTTTCAACTCGATATATCGATTAAATTAATAATTGTTATTATGTTGAACGAAAGAAGTGAATAATACAAAAAAAAAAAAAAGAAAAGAAAAAAAAGGAAGGAAAAAAATATTCTGATAGAAAAAATTCGTTTAACAATTCGTTTTCTCTCGATAAAATTTTTATTAGTTTATATGCTTTTTCGCAATATATATATATATATATATATATATATATATATATATATATATATGAGTGCAGAAAAAAAAGCATTCGAAGTATAGAATGAAATATTAAATAAACATTATAATTAGATCGTTCCTGAAGTTTATAGGATCGAAATTCAAATTTTAAAGGACAATGGGTGACTGAGTAAAGCACGATCGAAAGAGAGAGAGAGAGAGTGAGAGCTAAGGGTGTAAAAGGGTGAATAGGGTTTGCGTCTCTGAAAACCGTAAAAAAATTTCAGAGAGAGAGAGAGAGAGAGAAAGAAAAAGCTATGCAATGGGCATAACCGTCGACACCCACCGGACCCAGCGGCCACGTTCTGTCCCGGCTAAGGCAGTTGCACCCTAAGCTACACCCTGCGACAAACATCCAAAGAAGAATAACGAACGTCCAAGAGAATAAGAGAAAAAAAGATAAAGAGAACCAGAACCCTATTAGGTATAGAATCGTCTATTAGCGTACCTCGAAGGGAGGAGTCGCTTTTTCAGGCTGCTACCAAAAGAGTCTCGAGTGACAGGAAGGAGCGAGTAGAAAGTAATGCTCCGATTTCGACCAACTTCCGGTTTTTTCCTTCTTCTTTTTCTTCCTTTTCTTCTTCTTCTTCTTCTTCTTCTTCTTCTTCATCTTTTATTATTATAATACTTCGTCTTCTTCGTTTTTCTTTTCTTCCCTTTTTCGTTGAATTCTTACTCAAATAAAAGGGCTATGCCGTTCGCATAATAATTGCGATTATTATCTACGAGGTACACTATATCGAATCTTTGCATTTAAATGAAATATGACGTATCTTTAAGTAGATTATTCATTTAAAACGAATGTTTAAATTTAATTAATTGATTATTAATATACATGTGAAACGATAAATTTAATTCTTGAGATAGAATTTTTCGATTTTCTTTTCCTTGTTCTTCTTTTTTTTCTTTTTTTTTTTTGTTTTTTTTTTTTCTTTTTCCTTCTTCTTCTACTTTACTATTGCGAAATCAAATATATATACGTAAGTATAGATGAAGGGTAAAATAAAAAAAAAAAAAACAGAAACTGTATCTCTGAGCGTAGAATAATCGGCCTTCTCATCGATAGAAATCCTAATCGTAATAATGACTACAATCATCTCGAGGCTGCCGCTACAGACAATGGTTATTCGATCGGTATCGCGAGACGAACGTGAATTATCGCGGACGATGGACTTGACTCCGACAGATGGTTCCATCGGGAACCATTTATGCCATTTCGGATACTAAACGAAACAAAATTTTCGCAGAATCCTTCGAGAAATTTAGGTAGGTATTAGGTTGTTACTTACCTAGCCATAAGTAAAAGGCGTGGAAAGGATAGCAGAAAATTAGGGACTTCCGTTTTTGATGTTGCGTAATCGTCGATTAAAGAGTACAACATATTTTTTTGCGCGTGTATATATTTATATATATATATATATTTATCTTTTTTTTTTTTTTTTTTTTTATATCAGATAGATCGAGAACGTAACCCCGTCATTTTATTTGTTCAATATTACGCAACGAGACAATATTTATTAGTTTCGATTCGAAATGATGGATATTGAAATAAAATAAAAATTCGTTAAAAGTACATGAAATCGTTGTAGTTTATACGCCCACAATGTTCACGATCGTTACGGACGACGGTTCCTTTCGTCATTGTATCGTTTCCTGTCTACCGGTGGCTTTAACCAGCCCCCTTGCTATATTTGGAATCTCCTGTTACAAGTCCTGTTACAAGTCTTTCGGCAAAGAAGAACCAAAGAAATCCGTTACAATGATACGATGAAGATGTAGACGTTCGTCACGGAAATGCGTAGACAATCGGAATCGTAGACGTGTACGTTTCCATGAAAGTAGCTTTCCAAAGGAAAAAATTCTTTTTAAGCTTTTCCTACGATCCTTTTATGCGGCTTCTTAAATCTTTCCTTTTTATTATATATACGAAAGTATTAAAGTGTAGTTTCAATGTATAGATGTATTATATTTAGAACGGATTATTGAAAATTTATTCTTAGAAAATTGTTTCAATGTCTGGCATGTAGATATATTATATATATATATATATATATATACACACACACACACAAATATATACATACACCTATATGTAGCTATGAATATATAAAGTTGTAGAAAAAAAAGATATATATATATATATACATATAAATATAAATAAATAAATATATATATATATATATATATATATATATGTACACATTATGTATATATTTCAAATTTCTCTAAATATTTTATTGCAAATTATTATTAATTTTTTCATAAGTTATAACTCTACATGATATTATAAATACCTTTAACGTTTTTTAATCGATCGTTCTCATTTTATTTATTAAAAGTATGAGAAATTTTTCAAGATGAAAAACATAAATGTGATTAAGTTATATATACAGATTCATTTGTCGTAATACGAATAGGAAAACGATAATGCGGAGAAGGGTTAAAATTCAATCTGCAAGGTGCACCGAGATAGTCCCTCCTACGACTCGCTTGGAAATATTTCTTCGCGAGGGCGGATGGTACTGGAAGACTGCAATTTCATCGTTGCCATTGTTTCCCTCTCCCCTTTAGCGGGCATCGCGACTACATAATTAAGCGCGCCGGAAGGATGCGTAATGCACGAATAGATCCGCGTTGTTCGTACGGCGGAACACGAGCCACGATGGTCGTCCTATTACCCAAACGATCCACCCACGATCACGAATATTTGCGGAATCCTTCTTGTACACCCACACGAACGTAGTAGGATACTAGCAAATCATTTCCTTAGTACTTACTATTCTCTTTCTCTTTTTCTTTCTTTCTTTTTCTTTCTCTCTGTCTCTCTTCCGTGCTTGTGCAATTCCATAAAATCGTGAATAGCGTCTTTACGCGAACGAAAGAGAGAGAGAGAGAGAGAGAGAGAGCGAGAGAGAGAGAGAGAGACAGAAAGAAAGAGAGAAGTTTAACATCCATCTCGTTATGTTTCTTGCGATCGTTCGTGCGTTCATTGTTATACCTAATTCTCGAATTTCTAAAAAAGAAATGAAATATCGATAGATACATTTTATATCACCATCGATTTATAAGATAGAAAATGCGATCGAAATGATTCGATTTTATATATGCGTGTAACAAAAATAAAATAAAAAAAAAAAGAAAGAAAAAAGAAAAACAAAAAGAAAAGAAAGATAAAAGACTACAAGGAATAAAGATCGTAGACGTAAATATATCTATGTATGTACGTGAACGATAAAAACTGTCGTAAATCGAAGGCAATATTTATCTTACAAAGTGGTATCATTAAAATCAACGTCTTGCCCTTGTCCTTCGTTCGTTGTAAATAAACGTTATACATACATAAATAAATAAATACGTACGTAGTTTAAGAGGCGTAGAACAAAGTCATTTGTGCGAGTAACGTTCAATGTGTCGGTCACGTTAAACATTTAGCCGACAAGAAGTCGAATAATCTCATGTTCGTTAGCGAAGCTCAGTGATTAACGTCGAGCTCATTAACGTTAGGAAAGGAAAAATTGCTAATTGTAAGTTTATATCTTTATTAAGAGTAAAATGCAAATGTTAGAAGGGAGTTTTGGTTTGCAAAAGTAAATAAGTAAGTAAGTAAATAGAACGTTAAATAGAACATTATCGTGACGTATTATAACCTTTTTTTTTTCTATGGGGTGAATCGGTATGGAACAAAACAAATATGGAGGACAACGTTTATGACAGAATTCCTCGGCGATTTATCAGAAATAGAACAGAGGACAATGGGCATTAGTCGGCAAACTATCGTCCGGTTTGTTTTACCCCTTGCCTAGAGATATCTCGCGAACTGTGCTAACGAAGGTCCGAAAGCGTTTGGCCTCGTAATGACGAGGCCAACGTCGTAAATTACGACGTCGAGCGCAAGAGAATTCTCTGAAAGCTCGGAGAGGAAGGGTGGCGGAATCTCCTGGAGAGGAGAAGAAGAGGTGGAGAGAGATGAGGAGAGAGGAGAGAGGAGAAAGAGCGATGGCGATGAAAGGGAAGCGTCGACTCGCGAACGACGCTACATAAACACAGGAATAGAGAGACGATCATATATATATATATTATATATATATATATATATGTATGTATATATATATGTATGTATATACGTGAATACTCAAACACTCAAACGATTCACCCTTTGCAATGGTGAACGCGAGGTACGTCCGTCCGCAGGCATTATATGCTGGAAACGCAGTTTGTCTTATCATTCGCCATCTAGTAATGGCGAGGAGCATTGCTTTACGACTAATGGACTTGCACCGGTAAATCACCACAGCACAATGCTCGCCGCTCTGCGGACGATTTACGAGCTTGGTCCAAACGCGGCATCGATCCTACGGTGTATAAAAGATCCGAGCTAGACTCCCTAGAACCGAACTCGAAAGTGGATTTCAAGCTTTACGGCGTAAGAGAGTTTTGTAAAAGATAGATAAATAGAGATGGATAGATAGATAGATAGATAGATAGAGAGAGAAAGAGAGAGAGAGAGAGAGAGAGAGAGAGAGAGAGAGAGAGAGAGAGAGAGAGAGAATTTCCTATCGAAATGCGAGATCTCTATACTTCGAAGAGTTAGTCTCATAAATCATAAGGAAACTTTGCCAGACTTAAATTCTTAACACCTTTTAAGTAGATAAACCAATCGTTATCGGTGGATATTTTTCATGTTAATCTTTCACACGATAACACCTATGACTATTCTCGACGTTTACGTACTTATCTGGAAGAAAAAGAGAAAAGGAGCAAGAAAAAAAACAAAAAAAAAAAAAAAAAAAAAAAAAAAAGAAAAAGGAAGCAAGAGATTTTCACTGCCTTTTCAAAGGAAACAATTTTATTTTAATATTTAATGCATATTTTGAAATATTTATGCGTATATTCGTTCGAAGGATCGCATCGAACATCACGTAAATTTCGATTTTATTAGCTACGATAGTATCTCGATTGTTTTTCTTTTTTCTTTTTTGTTTTTTTGTTTTTTTTTTTTTTTATATTATTATTTTGTATTTTGTATTTTTTTTTTTCATCTTTGGAGAATTTCAATCATCGAAGGACGAGAAGAAACTCGCAGTTATAGGAACGTCGCTCGATCCCGGATGCATCGAAGATCGAGGCGCGATCCTCATCTTAAAAAGTATGTACTTTCGATGCTGCAGAGCGAAAAGCACTTAGGGAACGCCTCGGGTATGCTGTGTAATAGTAATAATAACGTTATCGACGTTTTGTTCGAAGGGGACGATAAATGTTTATCGGCGAATACTCGTGCCCACGTAAACGAGGTTCCGGGGGCGTGAGTAAATCTATAAAAGACGGAAATTTTTTTCAGCCGTAGGCTACGTAAAACTGCTACAGGATAACCGTGCGCATCCGAATCGGAAGAGAACTTTAACGGAAATATTGTTTCTTCGAATTCGTCAAATTCGAATTGTATGTACATTTATACTTTGTACATCGTGGTTCTTTTAAATGACGAAAAATCATAAAATTATCGACTAAAGAAATATCTGTCTTCTTAGAAAAATTCTATCTCATTGTGACGATCGAATATATTCCAAATTACATAGTACTTTTTGTACTTGTCAATAGCAACGTCGTAATGTTATAAGCGTAACAAAGAGAACGAAAAAAAAAAAAAGAAAAAAGAAAAAAAAAAAGAAAAGAGTTTTTCACCTTCGAAAAATATCATCGAAGGTGGATGACAATATCGAACGTTTTAAAAAATATTTAGAATATTTCGTGAAATTGGACGAAAATTTACAGGGGGAAGGAAGAAAAGGGTGAGGAAAAAGGGGTGAAGAAAAGAAGATAATAAAGAATTAGTAATTTCTCGATGGCTCCGTTTATTAGATAACGTTCCTTTTCTCGTTCTTTCTCACTTTCAACGATTCATCTTGAAGGATTGAAGTTGTACAAAGCCCAAGATAATTCGGTGTAGTTCTCGAACGAAGCTTCAAGACGATGGGCACTCGAGTATTGTGCTTCGAAGAGGTGGCTAATTAAATTATTTTCCTCGTTCATTCGACAGCGGGTGGATCCTCGTCGGCTGGTCTCTATCCGGTCAGTCACTACTTCAGGTCAAGCACTTCTTTCGAGGAGAGTTCTATTGTATCCGTCGACACATCGCTCGCCTTTCCAATTAGCGCGGCTTCGAGAAGGTGAAAGAGAAGGAGATTGCCATCTTTCGCGTCATTATTTCATGACTAACGCTGCTTTCCTTTTTATTCTTTTTCTTCTTCTTCTTCTTCTTCTTCTTTTTCTTTTGAATTTTACACCTGCGAGAATTATGTCTCTTTTTTTATTATGATTTTTTTTTTTTCTTCTTTTTTCTCACAAATTTATATAAAGATACCTTCAATTTTTCGCGCCATTAGGGCGCCCTCTCGTTAAAAATAAATTCTTTACCATCGAACTATTTAATAATCTTCCGAAATATTTTTCCCTCGTTATATTCGAAAATATGGCAACGTAAAAATTATAGGAATTACATTTCGTAGAGTACCTTATAATAAAAATAGTATTTCTATTATAAGGTAATTTTCTTCGGAAAATTGAAATTTTTATAAGATAGGTGGTGGGAAGAGAACGATGATGTTTGGATTTCGTGTATCTCTCGAAGGGAAGAAGAAGAAGGGCTAAGGATTGCGGCTAATGTGCCGTTGCTTGGAATTATAACGTTACGAATCCTTTTTTCTTTATGTCTTTTTCTCCCTTGGGTTTAAAAGAACAGAGAGGAAAGCGTCGTAGAAAGAAAAAAAAAAAAAAAAAAAAAAAAGAAAAGAAGAAGAAGAAGAAGGAAAAAAAGACAAGAACAAAAAATATGAAAGAAAAGAAGAAAAAATCGTACGCACTTTAGTTTCGCATTTCCGTGAGAAATATCTACTTGTCTATCTAATAATATGTTTCAAGTTGTTTAAATCGCATTAACCAACGTTTCTCTCTTTCTCTCTCTCTCTCTCTCTCTCTCTCTCTCTCTCTTTGTACTCTTTTATTTGTCTCTTTTCGATGTATAATATTAAGTTAATTATTTACGAAAGAAAGAAAGAAATAGAGATAGATCCGAAACGCCATTGAACTCGTTCTCCTCTATGATAGGCTTAAAATTCTTTCGAAATATAATACGAGAGATAGAGAGAGATAGAGATAGAGATAGAGATAGAGATAGAGATAGAGAGAGAGAGAAAGAGAAAGAGATAGAGATAGAGAGAAAGAAAGAGAAAGAGAGGAAGAGAGAAAGAGTGATCTTTAACTTCTGTCCGCAGTGGCTTCTGTCCATTAGTTGGATAAGATCTTCAGGCCGTTGAATTGGACCTTTACTCTCCCGACCCCAATTTGTATCTTTCTTCCCATCATCTTGGTACCTTGGTACCAGCTCCGAGCTTTGTCGGTATGCGAAAAATGATGCTGGAATTTTGCTGATAGGATCGCAGGTATGTCGCACCTCTCTTTCTAATCTCGTGCTTGTTATATAGGATGTCCGACTGTTAAAGGTGAAAATACACGATAGTTATGACTTGTTAAAAGTTGATTAGATATATAAAGATAAAAAGAAAAAGTGAATTAAATACATCTTCAAATTTAATTTATTGATTTAATTTATTGAAATTAATCTCGGTTGAGATTAAGGATAAAATTTATATTTAATGAGCCTTCGATGTGTTTCGAAGCGAGCTCATTAAAAAGGTTTTCTTTTTCTTTTTCTTTTTTCTTTTCGTTTTGGTTTTTTCTTTCTTTTCTTTTCTTTTCTTTTTCGTTTTTTTTTTTTTGTTGAAATAGGTACTCCTTACTCGTAGCTGACCTTTGAATTCGTTCCTGCTATTAGCATGATCGATGGGATGGCTTGTTTGTTTATCCTTCTTTTCGTTGCCGCTTCCACGCTTTAATATAGGTCGATGTTCTCTGAAAGGAAAGTTCGGCGAGTGCAATCGCCTGTAGGAAGGATTAATTATTTTCTCAGTTATTCATCTTCACCGGTAACATTCATCAAGATGTCATTCGACTCATAAGATTTAAAGGCATGTAAAAGGGATTATTCGATGAACTTAGAGGCCTATACGATTTCATTTACGACTCTATTAACACGGAAATGAATTTAAATTTGTCTCGAAAGTCACATTGACGAGGAAAAAAGAAAAAGAGAAAGAGAAAGAGAGAGAGAGAGAGAGAGAGAGAGAGAGAGAGAGAGAGAGAGAGAGAGAGAGAGAGAGAGAGAGAAAGAGAGAGATGGAGAAAAAGAAAAAAAAGATGACGATAATAAATTTGTATTGGACAAAAATCAAATTAGAAAGAGATAGAAAGAGAGAGAGGGAGAGAGAGAGAGAGAGAGAGAGAGAGAGAGAGAGAGAGAGATGATAGGTGCTCGATATATTATTGATAGTTTGATCGTTGATATTGCCTGAAATTTTTTGATGCAAGTTCATCGAGGAGAATCGGATAATGAGTTGGAAGAGACCTGGCGCCAGAGGCTTCGTCATGGCCTTATTCCGTTAAGGCCACTTTTTTTGTCGCTCGATCTTTTCAGACGATCGAGAACCGCCGTAAGATTTCCAAAATAACGTACCTCACCTGGGCGATAAAATGTATTTCCAAGCAGCGGAAAGACGTTGCTTCATATACTGATCGTGATTACGAGATAGCTCGTTGAGTACGTATAATGAACGGAGCCGACCGACCGACAAACAGATCGACCGACCGACCGACAAACAGACCGACGGACCGACCGACCGACTGACTGACCGACCGACAGACAGACAGACCAACAGACCGATCGTAGACTCGCAAAAAATTCGAATTGAGTTGAATTTTGAAGTATGATAATTTAAAACGATCTTCTAATATAATAATAATTGTCATAGTTAATCATTTCGAAATGATTGATCTAATCTGAAAAAGAAAAGAATTGGTACGTTGTGGTAATTCAATTGATATGACGGTTAACGAGTTTATTTCGAAGGTCATTTCAAAACGGATATTGACGGGTCAAGATTGGGGAATAAAACGAACTTAGTTGTTGTGCGAGCTTACGAATCGATTCTATAAGAGTTGATTTTACTATTGGATTATGTGAAGAAAATCAAAGTTTTCGACTCGCAATGGCTTTGGTGTTAGACGAGGGTCTGACTGCCGCTTCATTGTGTGATGACGTTCTCTCTCTCTCTCTCTCTCTCTCTCTCTCTCCGTCTCTCTCCCTCTGTCTTTCTTATATAGCTTAACCTCTCTTTCTCTTCCCTTCGATAAAAGATAGCATTCGTAATCGCTTTTAATTACTTTATAATGAGGCCGTGATTTGGCTCTCCCTGACTGGCGCCAACATCGGAGGCCAAAGAAGGAAGACAAAAAGGAAAAGAAGAGATAGGAAGATGAAAAAGAGAAGAAGAAGAAGAAGAAGAAGAAGAAGGGGTTGGGGGGAGGGACTTGCGGTTTCGTGGCAGCTTGATGGCTTTATACTCCGGTTTTATAACGAACAAAAGAGTATTTTCGACTTAAGCCACGATGTTTTTTCTTTATTTTCTTTTTCTCCTTTTTTTTCTTTTTTTTTCTTTTTTATTACTTTTTTTTTCTTTTTTGTTTTTTTTTTTTTTTTTTTAAGAAACAACAAGCGACGAGAGAAATTCACCGAAACCTCATCGCGTCTTGACTTATTTCGTAACGTTTCACAGATATCTCGTAGAAAGAAAAATATTCGATTGTCGTTCAGCGTTCGAATCGGCAAAAAATATATTATATCGTATCAGTATTAATTTGCTTCTTTTTTTTATTTTTTTATTTTTTTTTTTTGTTTTTTTCTTTTTTTCTTTTTTCTTCGACGATCAAATGCAATCGAAGAGAGCGAAAGGAGAAATGATAGATGAGTGTGTCTGTGTTTGTTTTGCGGAGTGGGAAGGTAGTTTAACTTATAGATTTTCAAAATTTGATCGTTTTGGAAGGTGAATTGGAGTTGTAAAAAATTGACACGCGTTCGTCGTTGTTGCGGCCTATTAAAGATTCTGAGCAGCTCATTTAGATACCTGTGCCCCATCGTCGTCGGTCATGGCGTTGAAGAGGGATGAGAATCAGAAAGAAAGAGAAAAAAAAGAGAGAAAGAGAGAGAGAGTGAGAGAGAATGAGAGGAGTGACTAATGCGTCTGTAGCTCCCTGAAAAAAGCGTCCGTGCGGTCGAGCATCAAAGGATTCCTTGGCGCCGCTTCTTCTTATTCCTTTCTAGCCGCAACGCGGACGTCGTTCTTTCACGTTGTCCAGGATGCGACCGACCGTAACCCTACGATTGTCTGTTACGACCTAAGTCCTTCTGTTTCTCTCGCCTTTTCTTTAAAGGAAGATAACATCGAGACAATCGATGTACCGATCGTGTCTTCGATAATGATGATTAAACTCTTTACAAATTGGATTCCTTTTAAATTGAATGTTCTTAGACCTTTTTACTATCTTTTTTCTTTTTCTTTCTTTCTTTCTTTCTCTCTCTCTCTCTCTCTCTCTCTCTCTCTCTCTCTCTCTCTCTTTCTCTCTCTCTCTCTCTCTCGAAGGTTAATTTTCTTTTTTTTTTTCTTTTTTTTCTCTTTTTTTTCTTTTTTTCCTTTTTTTTTTT
Organism: Vespa mandarinia; assembly: GCF_050613455.1. NCBI lineage: Eukaryota > Metazoa > Arthropoda > Insecta > Hymenoptera > Vespidae > Vespa > Vespa mandarinia. Next base: position 3,491,087 of record NC_140816.1, on the reverse strand, counting down.
TTTTTTTTCTAAGGTTCGTCTCCTGTATCACGTTTCTTTTACTTCTCCTTCTGTTGCGAAGGAGTATCACGATGAAATTATACGTATCTACAATTTACAATCGACAATCAATGTTTAGGAATTTTCTTACGCGTCAATTACATAGTCGCACGAAGGCTCATTTTGATAAAACCCAAGAGAATTTTCTTCTTTAACATCCGGGATGCGTTTTGACCCTGGAATAAGATCCGTTCAATTTTATTTACCGTCTCTTTAACTCGATCGATTCATTGCACCGGAGTAGCGTCGCGATAAATCCCACTGGCAAATCGAATGCAAATTGCAAATAAATTACAGCCCTAACCGTCATTTGCGCAGTTGCATGCAACTTCTGTGAAACGATTTCCCTCCGGCTTCGATGCATCGCTTCTCTTTTTCTCCTTCTCTCTCTCTCTCTCTCTCTTTCTCTTTCACTCTCCCTCTCTCTCTCTCTCTCTCTCTCTCTCTCTCTCTCTCTTTCTCTTTCTATCTCTCTATCTCTTTCTCTTTGTGTCTCTTTCCATCGTCCATCGTGTTCACGTGTATCAATCAGCTAATTGCCTTTCGGCACAATTATATCATTATTTAATTAATTGCGTACTGCCAATCGTCGACTCACCCTACGGTTCTTGTGCCGCATGTGAACTAATTACAGCCCTTTACACGTGTTAGAGTATTAACTTTGCCGTCTTCATGCATACGTATATTCCGTTCGTGCATGTAGCTATTGAAATGAATTCCATTTCATAGTACAGAAGACCTGCATATATCTATGTATCTATAAATATATATGTATATACATACGTATATGAGTGTGTGTATGTCTCTGTGTATAACTACGTATGACGACAAAGCGTTTAATAGGTTTTAAAGAATCATCAAAGAAATCATAAATACCATCATGATTCTTTATAAACTTACGAAAAAGTAAAAAAATATTTGACGATGAAGACGACGACGACGACGACGACGACGACGACGACGACGGACGATGGACGGCGGACGACGATGATGACGACAAGAAACAGCAACCATATTATGGTTAAAGGGAAATGAAAAGGAGCAAGAGTTGAAAATGAATTTGCAAAAAGATTTTACATCTTTATTCGTAGACATTTGAAACTTTATTGTTGGCTTTAGTTAAGATAGGAACATTAAGTAGCAATAAAGTAGCCATCGCTGAGGCAAAATTTACGACTCACCGTCCGGTTTCAGCGCACCGTAATGACGAGGTGTGGTAATAATAGTTACGAGCGATCCTTCCACATCGTTGTCTGACATATCAGACAAGAAAACTGGAAACATATTGTGTCGTACACAGTAATACGGAACATTGCGCCGATAAACGAGCGTCCTCGAGGATGTTCTTTCTTTCTGTCTTTCTTTCTTTTTTTCTTTCTTTTTTTCTTTCTTTTTTTCTTTTTTCTTTCTTTTTTTCGTACTTCGAGAGAGAAAGAGAGAAGAAGAATCGTGTGCATAATGCATTCGTGACATTGCGTCCTATCGATGCTACCCAAGCACCACATCTACAACGATCGATAAGTCGAAACATGGCGTCTCTCAGGTGCGCTGGAGTGCACGCTCTCTTGCTACCATTTGTGTGCGTTGCCTATATACTTTCTCGTTGTATTTCCACTTGAAAATGGCGCCTAATTGTATATCAAGCCGGCACGTGGCTTTTGATATACAATTCGCGGGAACTATCGCCTAGTGGCGTTTATTTTTCTTTTTTTTTTTTTTTTTTTCTTTTTCTTTTTTCCTTTTTTTGATTCGGTCTTACATAGTTTGGATTACGTGTCGCTTTATGTTTTTATAAAAAAAAAAAAAAAAAAAAAAAAAAAAAGAAAAAAACACTTTTCTCCTTCTCTCATGACTTTTCTTCCTTCGTTTTTCTTCCTTCCTTTCTTTCTTTCTTTCTTTTCTATATAATTTCTCGTTTTTGCTTTTTCTTTTCTTTTTTTCTTTCATTTCTGCGAAACGTTTCAATGAAAATTAAATAAATTTCTGATCTATATTATATATGCTATTTATGATTTATGAATAATTTATTGTATGATTCGTTGGGGTAGTGGGGGAGAGGGACGGAGGTGGGGGGGTAAGGGAGATCATCGCGAACGAAGAGAGCAATTCGAGTAGCAATATGCGATGGCTTCCGGATCGTACGTGCTGCTCGGGCTTCGATGTCGAGCTCTGTCATTATTCAAGGGTGAAGCCTCTTTTGAAGCGTACACACGAGGAAACGTTCGCATCTCTCAACGTGAAATCATGAACGTATCATTAGAAGCATAAAATTACGCTATGGTAGTGACCCGCTGGCGACAGTTTTCAATCAGTCCACGTCGGATTACAGAACCCAACAATAAAATCGACTTCGGTTTTATGATTTAGTATTAACGAAGGGTAGAGAGTCAGATTACATTCGAAAATCAAACTTTGATACTCCATGTTATTAGTAATGGTAGTTGTTTTGATGTTCGTCAATAGTATCCGATTGATTTTTATTCATGCGTTTTAATTATAATAATCAATTTTAATTGTCAAAGCAAGTAATACCATTTGTCATAGACGATCTAATTTATAATATTTCATTGGAAAATTTCAATGAATTGTTCGGATAATTATTTTCATTGAAATATTTTTAATCGAGTATGATGAAAATCTAAAAGAAAAATTAAGAAAATAAACGTTAAACACGAAGGAACTTAATTCCAATGGAATGTTTTCTGGTAGCTTTATGTCCCGTCGTAAACCTTTGAATGCTTTCGTGGCTCTTTCGAACGAAGGCGCACTACCGTCACCTTCGACTATAAAAGCCGACCGATTCCGTTCGCCGACTACCCACACAGTTCTGGACTAATGAGGCCGTGTGTGTTTATGCGATCATCTATGATTTTGGCTACCGGATAGCTCTCTGCTTTTGCGAGAGCTCCTCCTATTAATTGAAATTTATTATATACCCATTATATAAATATCAATATATAACCATCAAACTTAAAACGAATGAACCTAACACTACTTGTGTTACGATATATATATATATATATATATATATATATATATATATATAATATCATAATTTTAAAGGTTCATCGTCGACATTATAAAAATGTTTTAATAATGAAACATGCAATCTTATTACTAATAGAATATTTTAACAAAGAAGAATATAATAATGAATGATAATCCCTATATAGAATGTGTCAACGAAATATGTAATCATTGATCTTTCGATCGTATAGAATAGTACGAGAAGTTTGGAGAAAAAAAAAGAAAGAAAGAAAGAAAGAAAGAAAGAAAGAAAGAAAGGGAGATTAGAGAGAAATCAAACGTATACATAGATAACATGGATACGTATACACACACACACACACACATATATATATATATATATATTTATCGGCGACGAAGGGTATAGTGGGACGCGCTCGTTTGGAATTAAAGCGTACCACCCAGCGACGCCCTGGACCACCTAGGGGTCGACGGAGGCGTTGGACCGAGGCGTCCTTGATACGCCCCTGCGCGTGCTACAAGAACTCACCGACGGTAGTCGGGCACACGCGCGCTTTACGTTCGCTCGTGGATACGAGAAGATTACTCCGTTGCCCTCTCTCTCTCTCTCTCTCTCTCTGTCTCTCTCTCTCTCTCTTTTTCTTTCTTTCTTTCTCTCTCTCTATCTCTCTTTTTCTTTCGAACACGCGAGAGAAGAAAAGAGAGGAAAGAAAGCGAGAAAGCACACGGGTAAGCAAGCAAGCAAGCAAGCAAGCAAGCAAGCAAGCAAGCCAGCAAGCAAGCAAGCAAGTAAGCAAGCAAGCAGGGCCAGAATTATCTCGGCAGGGGCGTGGGCGTGACGAGTTTCGAAAACCCTCCCTCCTCCTCTTCTCCCTTTTGCGATCTGCTGCCACAGTATACACTTCTACTGTCTCCGATTCAGTCCATACCAACCACTCTTCCTCTCCGTTGCCTTCTGAAATTCGACGAGCCCCCTACGTGTCTCTCACTCTTTCTCTCTTTTTCTTTCTTTCTTTCTCTCTCTCTCTCTCTCTCTCGCTCTCTCTCTCTCTCTCTCTCTTTCTCTTTCTCTCTTTCTCTCTGTGTGAGTTGAAAGAAAGAAAGGAAAAAAAAAGAATTCATTCCGAACTTCTTACAATAAGTAAGTACTTACGTGTATTTTAATATGTATAAGTATAATATTATTTATACATATGTATAGGGGTCGCCCATTCGAAATTATGAATTAACGAAGCTTCCTTTCAACCGGTCCCTTACCTACTCTTCTCTCTTTAACTTCGTGAAATATTGTCTCTCGACATATGCTTCTCGTAGAGAAAGAGAGACATAGAGAGAGAGAGAGAGAGAGAGAGAGAGAGAGAGAGAGAGAGAGAGAGAGCAAATATTTCGTTTTGACACGACGATGAACCTATGATCGATGCCTTTTCTCGACACAGATGACGACTTTGCTTCTCGCTTTTTTCTTTTCTTTTTTTCTTTTTCTTTTTTTTTTTTTTTTTTTTTTTCTTTCGGGCTTCCCTTTCTTTTTCCTTTTCTTCTTCTTCTCTTTATCTTTTTCTCTTTCCTTTTCCTCTTCTCCCTTTTATCTTGTTTCGGGCGTGGAGTAGTCGTTAACCGGACAGAGCACGTCGAACATCTGCGAAACAACTTTTCTGCCTTCTTCTCCTTCTCGCATTGATAGTCACCGCACGTATAGACAACTCGACATGTGTTGGAGATACGAAAAGTTTCTCCGCCTTTCGATATCCTTATACTTATTTACTTGCATATTTATTTACTTACTTACTTACTTACTTACTTATTTTTCTATTTACGCGGATAAATAGAAATTTTTTTTTTTTTTTTTTTTTTTTTTTTTTAAAGGCAACCATATGACATGTATATTATTTCTATCTTATATATTCACCGAATAACGAATCTTTCTTCATTCATCGACGTCTCGTTCGTACCAACGAGTTTCGATGATTTTATCTAAAAAAAAAAAAAAAAAAAAGAAGAAAGAAGAAAAAAGAAGAAAGAAGAAAAAAGAAGAAAGAAAGAAAGGAAAACGGAAAGAGAACAGAAAAGAAACAAAAAGAAAAAAAAGAAAATTAGACGATTTCATGAGGGCGACTATAACGATCTTGTAAGTCGTCCACCGTTGGTGGGAGTCCTTTAGTTTCCGAAATTTTGCTTTACCGACAAAAGCGAGAGATGGAAAAAAGTCGTAATAACGGTAGAATGGGCGGGGTTGTGTCGGGTCCAGCGAAGATACCCGGGCCGGGAAGAGTTCGTAGGATTTTCCTTTGTTCAACCGACGTTCTCTTGGTTACTCTTTCTCTCCTACACCACCCTTTCACTCCTAAATCCTCCCTTCTTATATTTTTTTTTTTGGGAGAAGGAGGAGGAGGGACAAGGAAAAAGGGAGAGAATCTCGATCCTCCGTGAAAGAAGAGAGCCGAAAGGACGAATATAATGTTTACTCAACTCATTAGGTGTTCTAATGTGTTATTAAATTCGTAACCGGTCTCCACTTCGGAATAACTCGAAAAAGAGATAAAGAGAGAGCGAGAGAGAACGAGAGGGAAGGAGAAAGAGAGGGAAAGAGAATTGTTTCGCACTTACAGCTTCAGAAGATGTTCTCTTTTACGATGTTTCGTAGAAACTCGAGCATATGCCTCCCCTTTCGATTTTTTCGCCGAGTTAAAGGGTGATCCATAATCTTCTCGTTTCCTTCATCGATGACCGGCTGTGGCCACTTTGCAAGGGTTATAAACTACCGAGGGGATAGCTTGATTATTACGCGACGACTATACAAATACTTACCTAGCAATCTTTCTAGAAAAACTTTCTATCGTTAGACAATATTTACTATATTTTATGCTGCTAATAAGATTTTTTAAAGTACGTGTTAGAATAAAAACGATATTCATGTATCATCAACGATCGTTTTAACATTTCATTGACGAACTAAATCTTTACGAATCAATGTATTCGCTCGTATGATATATATTGTAAATTTTTTTTTTACAAAACTCAATATCACATTTGTTTCGATTCGAATGAAATTATTCGTAATTGTTCTTTACGATCCGACGGAAGGTTTAAGCTATCTATTTCGCGGAAATGTTAGGTACAAAGTATCGATGAAGGTATACAAAAAATTTATGTGACTATAAATAAACTCTGTAAGCTTTTCGCAAAAAATCATCGACGATAGATCGAATCATGGAACGTGTGATGATTTTTTTTTTACTTCGTTTTTTTTTTAATTCGAACACGAACAACAACAGTGAGAATTGAATACAAAAATATATTTTTTTTAATCTTAGCTATGTCGGTCGTGTCGTGCTTAATGAACGAATATACTTGGTACTTGGATGCTCTTTCAATAATTTTCTTTTTTTTTCCCTTTTTTTCAAATACGATTCATCGTGTCTTAGATACTTTTTTTTTTTTTATATCAGATATATTAACATGTAATATAATTTTTAATATTTTAAATGTCATGAGAGTAAAATTTTATAAATAGTCTTAAATGAAAAAAAGGAAAGTTTGCAAAATCAATTTTAACACCATTGGTAATGCCCAACGGTGAGATTCGATGTATTAAAGAAACGAACAAAAAAAAAAAAAATAAATAAAAATAAGAAAAGAGGAAAAGAATGAGTCTCCGAAAGGTTTGACAAGCAAAGTTGAATGAACAACTTTCAACCAACGTATACTCTCGTCTCTCTCTCTCTCTCTCTCTCTCTCTCTCATTTTCTCTTTTTTTTCGTAATCGGATCCCAAAGCTCTTGGATATCCATCGAAGGAGCATTCAATGAGCAACTCAGCTGTTTCCGGTGGGCGTTAACGCGAAAACGGGTTCACGATTCTGTCTCTTTCGTAGCGGTTGCTGCAACGATTCCGGGGCGTTTTTGCTAAGCGGTGCACTAAGAAAATGTTCCATATCGGTAAAGAGAAAGAAGAGGGTGAAATGGCAAAAGGGTGAAGCGACGCATATCTCAGGGGCGTAGTCAGTGACCTCCTATGGAGGGTACACACCAGGAGATCATAAGGGTGCCCCACGATGTCCTGTGGTGCCTCTCTCCATCGAATTATCTTTGCGGGTGGTTTAGCCATCTCTTCTTGGTTTTTTTTTCTCTCCATTTTTTTTTTTTTTTTTTTTCCATGCACGCTCCTTTCCACGCGCTGTGACTGATGATTACCGAACCTCTCATCTGCTTTTATCGTCGTGCCTTCTAACACCATTTTTTTTTCTTTTTTTTTCTTTGTTTTGTTTTGAAAACGATCCATTGTTTCCTCATGTTTTCTATTGTTTCTATCGAATTTGATCATTTCTATCTTGTAATAGATTAAATTACGAACGACAGGTAATAATAAGAATTGAAATAATAACGAGACTAGATGTAAGGAAAGATGAAAAGATATTTGATAAAATTTTCATGATATTTTCTCAATTGGAATTAATTTTAATTGAACGATGACAACCATGGATAAATATTGAAATAATAACGATTAGGCGTATAGTAAAAAGAGAAAAATCATATAATGAGATTTTCATGGCAATATCTTTTTCGTTCGAATTCATTTCACTTCTCTTAATCGAGATATAATGATTGGACAATATTTATGTTATTATAAGTGAATAGTTTTCAAAAGGATAATTATGATGTACCTAAAAGTTTTTATTTTATAATAATGAAGTGTTATAATTAATTTCAAACGCAGGTTGATCTATTTTTCTTTTTTGCATATGATAGTTCGATGATGAAACGAAGAACGTTTGATGAAAGTTACTTGATATATTAAGAAACGATCTATACACGTGTCGAACGAACTCATGCGATTTCTTAAAGGTTCTTAGATTGGCAATTAATTTCAAAATTAAAACGAAAAATTTTGTTCGTGATAATTGACTCAAGAGAGACAGAGAGCAAGAGAAAGACAGAGAGAGAGAGAGAGAGAGAGAGAGAGAGAGAGAGAGTAGAAGAGAGAGACAAATAATCTCGAACAGTCGCGCGGGGTAGAATAGTCCTCAAAAGAGGAAGGGAAGGAACAAATAAGAATGATAATTATTGTAATCCCGACGACGGTGGGAGGACAGCTGGGAGGTCCTGCTACTCTCCTCACCTCAGCCGTATCTAATATCGGACGCTACCGCTGAATTATCTTCTCAGGAGGTCCATTCCTTTAATTTATATTATTATTTAACTCGTCCGTAATCGAGATCACGGCGTGAAAGACGGGGAAGAGACGGTCTAGTCACGCCTCGTCTCTGTTAAACGGATGTCCGGGATGAGAATTACACTCGCTGTACTCTTGTGAATAGTCGATTAGATTTTTTTTTCTAACATTCCATCGTTTATCGTCGTATTAGACAGTCATAAAAAAAAAAGAAAGAAAAAAGTTTCTGTTTTTTTTTTCTTTCTTTCTTTTTCTTTTTTTTTTTTTGGTCCTTTTATTTTAATTATATCGGAGAAAAATTTTTTCATTAAAATCCTTATCATTACATCCGCTATTAATGTCTGTTGAATCGTATTTTTTTTGTTTTTTCCTTTTTTTGTTTAGCCGACACTTATGAGCGTTTTATTTTTTTTTCTTTTTTACTAATAAGAAAACTGTTTTAATAAAAATGATTTTTATTAAAGTCTTTAAAAGTTGAAACGTTAAAATTCACTGAAATATCCTTTATAATGTTCTAGAAGCGATAAAGGTTAATATACTTTAAGGTATAAGGCATAATATATCCTTATGGACGTATGAATTTTTTCAATGATTTCAACACCTTTTTTGCATAATATTTTTCTCCGTTGGATCTATAAAATGCTTAGGTATAACGAATCGTTCAATACCGTATCACGATTTAACATTTAACAACCTACACGTTTCCGCGATAGTTGCAACCGGATTATAGCTTTGGCGCGTCTGAGACAAACCGTGTCATTTAGCTATTATATCAACGATCGATCGTGGTAGGAGCGTTATAATAAAATTGGTAAACAATATGAGGCCGTGCTCGAGCGTCTAATAATCACGTATCTAGAATGGATCTATTTACGCGTAGTGCCTTTCGCAATGCCACCGACGTTTCTAAGTCCTTACATTGCAACGACGAAGATATTATTCTCTTGAGAATATTTCAACGTGATTATATATTTAACCTCCGCCTCGAACGAACCCAGTCTTATGTTCTTAGCCTTTTATCGACAAATTCGCACTTTGACGTTTTAACGCTCTATAACGTCTCTGTAATTTTTAAATCGCATATATTCCTATATATGCATACACTTATCCGTGTAAGTATATTTTTTTCTTTTTCCTTTTCCTTTTTTTTATTTTTTTTTTTTTTTATTTTTTTTTTTTTTCTATTTAGAAAAATATTAAAACTAGCTTGAGTTTGGTATTTATCGCGAAAGTTATAATGTTACCTGAGTTATATGTCTCCGAGTTGTACTTTCGATAATATATAATTATACTATATTTATTGATATAAATTATATTGTAAATTTAACATCACGTTACGTTTAACATTTCGTTAAGTAATAAATTAAAAAAAAAAAAACAGAAGTATGGGTTGTAAAGGTTTAACGAAGTTCGTTAAAGGCAGTTATTATCAAATGTCGTTGAATTCATCGATCATGAAAATTTGTAAACTTTACTAGTGATTAATTTTTTCTTCTTCTTTTTTCTTTTTCTTTTATTTTTAATTATAGATCTTTATATATATATATATATATATATATATATATATATATATATATATATATATATATGTCAAGTCACCGAAATAACGTTGTCGTATCGAAAGATATTGCCGTCGGTAAAACCGTTTGCAATTTCGAATATTTGTAGGGCTGCGCACGTCTCAGGTGAAGCTATCAGGTTCCGCAGGTATCGGCCTGCCCCGAGTAGACGATTGGTCGAGAATAAGCCACGCCTTCTCACCTGCGATGCGAATAACCGATGGTGGGGATTAGCGGTAGGTCTTACCTGACTGACAATGACGTCACTGAACGTTACGTTCAATTTAGCCGTAGGTAGGTAAAGGACGTATAACTAAGTACACGTACTACGTGACTTTTTTTTTTTATCTCGAATTCCTTTGATAATCATGAATATTAATCACAATGAAATTCTACTAGGATCGTTCTGTTAGGATCATCGATTTAAATTTAAAAGATCGATCGAATCGATCAACGGAATCATCCTTGCTCATTTCTCTATTATAATTATATATTTTTTTTATTGAGTAAGAAATTCCGATCGATCGATTTTTTATTTTCTTTTTATGCTTTTTTTTTTTTTATAGACACACATATATGTTTATATATATATTTATTTATTTATTTAATTATTATTATTATTATTATTATTATTATTATTATATATCGTTATTATAGCGTACGCGAATAAGTATATTGTTACTTTGATAAAAGTTGATCGAGATCGAGAGCGTAGATCTTCATTGAAGGAAGTATATACTTAATAGCGCGTTTAAGATGGGCGTGTTAAAATGGAATATGCGTCAAAGAGAAGGAACGAGAGAATAGATAGAGTACCTATATGAAATATGAGCGAAGTATATGTATATAAATAAGATATTATCGAATGAACGTATAAATTATACGTATATACTTACTCTTTAATATCTAAATTACACGGAACGGTTGTGCGGTTTAATTTTCTTTATCATAAAAAAAAAAAAAAGAAAGAAAAAAAAAACCTGCCACGTGAAAACGAAATTTAAGTGAATGTCAAAACTGCGTTCGTATAATTCGTAATGTTTTGCATTAAATACGAAAGTAAAAACAGATCCAACAAGATGTTACGAATTAAAAAATAATATATATATGTATATATATATACATAAAAACTTAGCTAACTGGAGAGAGAGAGAGAGAGAGGACATTAGGAAAGACGAAATTTTATGCGACGATTAGACGAGTGATTTTCTTTCGAAATGGCATGCAACTTAAGGCCGCACTGCGGAAGAAACCAAGTGGTAACAGTTGGAATAAAAAGCAATGGCCGTAAGCCGCCGGCTCGGAGGTTTTCATGGCGTAGAGGAGTGTGCAGAAAGAGAGAGAGAGAGAGAGAGAGAGAGAGAGAGAGAGAGAGAGAGAGAGAGAGAGAGAGAGAGAGTCGCGCGTATGAAAATTCATGAGCGCCTCGAGTCAAAGGCGGTTGATATCCATATTCAGAAAATGGCGTCGTTAACATTAAACGGGCACCATTATGCGCGCGGCCACCAGCACATGCGAGTAAGCTGCGTGCGTGCGCTTGCAACGAGTTTGAAGGGGTGCACGGATGAGGAGGTGGAGGAGAAGGGGAAGAAGAAGAAGAAGAAGAAGAAGAGAGAAAGAAAAAGAAAGCAAGAGAGAAAGAAAGAAAAAGAAAAAAAGAGAGAGAGAGAAAATGCACCTTACGATTTCGCATTATGATCGCTAACGTTCGTTCGAGCTAACTTTAGCAAGTACTTACTTACATTCTCCACCCGATCAATTTTACCCAGCAAACCCATCTTTAACTTCTTTTTAATCGATCTTGGATATTATCCCGTATTCTCATATTTTCTCAGCCTTTTTTGAGACTGAAGAGACACGATTTCTTAAGCAGCCTACTAAGTATCTACGTTTTTCTGACGGATGCACCAACGGGAACGAGCGATGCCCATCGTTGAGCACGAGTAATACGAGTAGCAACGATCTTTCTCTCTTTTTCTCTTTCTTTCTTTCTCTCTTTCTCTCCTTGTTTTTCTCTTTCTTTCTCTTTGCTACTCGACGGTATTACTCTTTGGCATGCGACGATAGATATCGCTCGACCGCTATCATTTCCAGTCGTTCCATTTGAAAAGGGTTATGGACTTGGGGTGTAATTTGAAGAAAGAAGAAAAATGAAAAAATAGAAAAATGAAATCAAGAAAAGAACCATCGGGAGATCAACTTCCTCGATATGCTGTCATTAGAGACGCTTATCTACTCTATATTAGCAATGTTCTTATTAAATTAGGCGTCGCCTAACGTTAGTATTCGTATAAAAATATTTAATGTGATCGGAACATACGAAAGAGAGAGAGAGAGAGAGTGAAAGGACACGAAATCACGCGATAGATTTGAATTATTCGTGTTAATAATTGCATTCGAAGATTTATTCGGATCTTGTTCGATCAAATTAATATATTTCTCGCGTGTATATTAATAATAAAATTATTATTAAATAGTTATCGGAAAAGAGAAATTTAATTGACGTCGCTGTAGATACTTTCTTTTTGATCTTTCAAAAAAAAAAAAAAAAGAAAATTGAAAGAAACGTTACGGGCAACTTCGATTTGATTTTTCGATAAAAGTTGTTCGATGCTGATCTCGATCGAGAGATCGTAAAAGTGTTTCTCGACTTTGGATAGAACCTTCGTCGAGTCAATATTGACGCGCTTCGAATGGAGATAACGGCGATATTGGATGTCTCTCGTGGATTCAGGACGAGCCCTTCGATCTCCCTTTTCCTCTCTCTCTCTCTCTCTCTCTCTCTCTCTCTCTCTCTCTCTCTCTCTCTCTCTCTCTCTCGTGTCGCCCTTTTCGTGGATTTGCCTTCATAGTCAGAGGCCCATTGTGGGATGTTCGGTGAAGCAAATGCACATCGGGAGCTGCTCTTCGGCTAGGGTTGCTGCTAACGTTTCGCATACACACCTATATCTATATATATATCGATGGATATATACATATACATATATATATATGTATGTATGTATCTATGTATATATACATATACCTCATAGCACATCTCGTTTAGGAGACGCTTATACACACACACATATATATATATATATATATATATATGTGTATAGAATGATGCATATAGAAACGCACGTTTGCGTGTGGATTCGTGCTACACGTTTCGGGGACACCCTGCAGTGCGTGTATTTACATATCAAAGTGACGGGGCCTCTAACACCGACGGTGCCGTCAACAGAACGTTGAACTACATAGAACTGCGCACTAAGAGACAAGAGCTCAAGATTTACCTGACGGTTATTACAATACTTCGATCCGGATTCGGCACTTTAGGGGGATAATCTATGTTACTACCAAATGGACCGCACATTTCTTCCAAAAATGGCACTCGGATAAAGCTAAATATTATAAAGAGGACCTTGTGGGATTTTTCCATCAGACGAATAAATACTTAAAAGATATGTATTACATCCGTTAGAAATATAATAGATCGTTTTTGTAATATTCCTCTTGATATTTATTATCTACTTTTATAGTTTGTATTTCTTGATCGATTAAATGAATGATCGTTGTTGATTTTATGATAACTTTTTATGAGATCGTGTTTATCGAATCGAAAATTAGAAAATTTATTAATCACTTGTGTCTATATTTAGTCAACAAAAACGAATTGAAAGTTTTAAGGCACGTGTCTCTCTCTCTCTCCCTCTCTCTCTCTCTCTCTCTCTCTCTCTCTCTTTCTCCCCTCTAGAAACATAGGTAAGCTCAAAAAAAAAAAAAAGAAAAGAAAAGAAAAAAGGTGCTATCATGAAATCTGAAGTATCGAACTACGAAGGGGTTGTAATTGAAGAGTTTCGATGAAAAGTTATCGCTTTTCGATCATCCGTCGAGGTGCGACAGCTTAAGCATATTGCCCAGTCAATGACATCCATCATACGTCCTCTCACAAATTTGTCAATGCCGATGAAACGATCGAACGATTAGCCCTGAGGCTCCCTTCAGGTTTGCTTCAACAGGGGCAAACTCGTGATCGCCCCGTTAGAGATTCCCACGTTGACAGGGCACAGTATCGCACAATAAGCGTGTCTCCCGTGTGTCCCTCGATTCACGATCAAGTTCTAAAAGCTAAATGCAGTAGCAGAAATTTTTTTCTTTCTTTTCTTTTCCTTTTCCTTTTTTTCTTATTTTTTTGTTTATTTTTTATTATTCCTTTTTTTTTTTTTAACGACATAAGGTATCGATAAAAAAAGTCTACAAAATATGATCCTCATTGTGTGTTCAAGGTAATAATAGGTATTAATAAACGCAGAAAGGCGGAGAAAAATATTAGATCAATAATTATCGAAGAAGGACGATAAAAATTTCGATTTTTTTTTCTTTCTTCGCTTTTTTCTCTTTTCTTTTCTTTTCTTTTTTTTTCTTTTTTTTTTTTTTTTTTTTTTTTTTTTTTTTTTTTTTTTTTTTCAAGAGTCACCCCGTAAAGAAATCGTGCAACCGTTTCGGGGGCGAGATCAGGGTTCTCGCGTTTTTTCTTACGAATTTCTCCGATTTCAGATTATTAGACCGATAGATTTTAGTCGATGCCCATTCAATTGACGCAACGAAACCGATCTCATATTACATCGGGCTAATTCAATAAGCATTTTGTTATTGGACAATGGATTTCCTGTCGATCGAATTTCTATAATCGGGAATTAGCTTTTACAATATTATTACACCTGTTCTCTCAGTTTATTTTTAAGTTTACTCCATTCAATCTTTTCTATTTTCCTTTTCATCTATGATTTACAAAAGAAAAGAAAGTTCTCTCCGTGGATGAAATTCAAATTAAAAAAAAAAAAAAAAAAAAAAAAAAAGGAGAAAGAGAGAGAGAAAATATAATAAAAAGAAAAAGAAAAAGAAAAAAGAAAGACGTTGGGAAAGATTCAGAGTTATGCTTTTTGGAAAATGAGAAATGGAAAAACAGTTTGTTGTGAATTGATTTAGAAACGATTTGAGGAAGAAGAAGAAGAAGAAGAAGCTGGAATCTTATCGTTCAAATATTCCTATTCGTCGTCTTGATTTGCATCGTAAGTAGTCATTTCGAGGAGAGGCATCAGGTGCATGATTTCCTAGAAAGGATAGACGAACGAATGGTGCAAATACAAAGTAGGTAGATGTATATACACATACACACACACACACACACATATATATATATATTTATAAGTATATCTATCAATTTATCTATCTATCTACCTATCTATCTATCTATCTATCTATCTATCTATCTATCTATCTATCTATCTATCTATCTATCTATCTATCTATCTATCTATCTATATACATCTGATCTCCATTCGAATGAATAAAATAGAAGATCTTTCTGGAGTTCGAGAGCATAAGGTTCCGTATACTATCCGGTGGCTCCGGATCACGATGGATCTCGAACGACCCGATGGTTCGGGGTCAAGGTAGTCCTTTCCTCAGCAATGGGTTCCCGTCGATCGAATACAGAAAATCAGCGGAACGACTTAATAAGGCACGATTGCGAGACGATTGCTTCACTCTGCCGCCGTGTGACGATTTGCATATACGATTATAGAGCGCGGAAGGTTGAACAGGGGAGAGGAAAAAAGTCTGGATTCCTTGGGAGAGGTAGGTCGAGGCGAAATGCCAAAAATGTGTACCTATATCCGCCTCTGCATAATCCTCCATCCTTTATTTCTATTTTTCCTTCTTATGCACTTACCTTTACTCCGTACTATTATGCCGTGGTAAAATTCTCGCTCCATGTAAGCCTCGATAACTTCTTCCTTCTGACCTATAACCCTCGTATACGAAGAATCTAATACTAAAAAAAAAAAAAAAAAAAAAAAAAAAAAAAAAAAAAAGAAAGAAAAAAAGAAAAAGAAAGAAAGAAAGAAAAAGAGAAAGAAAAAAAAATACATTCCCTGCTCGTTAAGAACGCCGTTAGAATTTCGAACGATTATTCAAGATCTCTCTCTCTCTCTCTCTCTCTTTTATTGCTTTTATAACGAATGATTAAATATTAACGTTCTCCAATTCTTTTGTATTAAATTTACGAAATTATATAAATAAATATATATAGAAAAATGTCGTGTGTTGAGCTATTACACAGGAAGAAAAAAAATCTCTCCTCTCTCTCTCTTTCTCTGTCTCTCTCTCTCTCTCTCTCTCTTTCTCTGTCTCTCTTTCTCTCTCTCTCTCTCTCTCTCTCTCTCTCTCTCTCTCTCTATCTATCTATCTGTCTTTCTCTCTTTCTCTCTTTCTCTCTCATAGTTTTATAGCAATGACGCGTGCGAGCGGATTTGCGATGGTCGTAGTTCCCGTCGGTCCGCATCGTTCCGCCGGATACGCGCGGCTATCACATAAATTAGAGATAAACCAGTGACTAGTTATTAGATTCGCTAGTCGAGTAATAATAACTCGATAATAATTTCGTTTCACAGAGGGCAACGTAGTACTAGTAGTACCCATAGCTTTTATAGTTGCTTCTGTATTTCGCGAGAAAAAAAATAAAGGAGGAAAAGGGGAAAAAAAAGAGACAGAGAAAAAAGAAAGAAAGAAAGAAAAAGAGGAAGAGATAGAGAGAGAGAGAGAGAGAGAGAGAGAGAGAGAAGAAGGGAAAAAAAATGAACGAACGAATGCACGGGGGTGTATGCGAGAGTTACACGCATGGAAAGGAACGGGCACAGATGGTCGCGCATGCGCGACACACGCGATGCTGCCGTAACTTTATGTCTCACTTTTGTGCCTCCTCGATGTAGCCGAGTCACGCGCGTATCCTTAAAGACGTTAATTATAGACGAAGACGTCGATATTCATCTACGTTTCTCTAGAGACTTCGATAAATGTGTAACAACGATTAAAAACTCCTATCGTACGAATCGTTCCTCGTCCTTGATCGTAATTATTCTTGCATGTTCCCATTTCTTTTTCCATTTCTTTTTATATCGAAATAGAATAACACACATATACACGTATAAACAGATATACGTATACACACCGACATATCGATTTTCTTTCTTTTAAGTATTTAACTCTCGATTATATTAAAAGATTAGATACTATTTTTAATTGTTACGTCGAATCGTAATTATTCATTTCCATTAATTTTCTAAGTCATCTAAGGTCTCGTCTTATTTTTTTGTTCTTTCTTTTTCTTTTATTTATTTAATTTTTCTATCTCTTTTCTCTCTCTCTCTCTCTCTCTCTCTCTCTCTCTCTCTCTCTCTCTCTCTCTTCTTTCAATTCCAATGAATTTTATATTCTTAAGAAGCATTAAGCGTGTATATATATATATATATATATATATATATATATATATATACATTGAAGAAACGAGGAAATAATCATCGTTCGTCATCGTAACTTTATGTAAGGCCAGATTATATCGTTAGACAACACCGTGAGAAAATTTCAATTGCCGTGATGCATTTGGTTCGTACCTATCATCGAGAAAATTATATTCGTTTGATTATTTATCGATTTTCAAGAATTTACGTTTGATCCCGACGATTGATTTTTTTTCCTTTTCTTTTCTCGTATTCTTTTTTCTGTCTCTTCTTTTTCTTTTTCTTCTTCTTTATTTCTTCTTTTTTCTCTTTTCTCTTTTCTTTTTCTTTTTTTTCTTTTTAATATATTCTTTTATTAAAATATCTCGCAGCATCTTCAAAGATCATCGATTATAATTTGTGTTAGCGTTGCGAATCGATGCGAGACGAATTTCGCTTGTATGTATGTATGTGTTGTTCACTTTATATAGATGGAAAGAGACAGAACGAGAGAGAGAGAGAGAGAGAGAGAGAGAGAGAGAGAAAGAGAGAAAGAGAGAAAGAGAGGTGAGCCGTTACGCGGTAGTTCGAGGAGACGCGTAATTTTTGAAAAAGAACGACGAAACTGAAACTCGTTATTACGTTGCGGTTCCTCGAAGTCACGTTGCGTTCTTATTAAAGTCAGAGGGCGTTACTGCGTCTTTAATGCAGGCTGATGCAAAATCCTCGTCGTTTTGCGTACCGGTTTCCTTTTCTCTTTTTCTCTCTCTCTTTCTCTCTCTCTCTCTCTCTTTCTCTTTCTTTTTCTCTTTCTCTTCTCTCTTCTCTCGTCTCCTTCGCGATCAAATTTATTTTTCTCTCGTTATTCGTCCCCTTTTAGTAACTCGCAACAGTTCGTAATTATATCAGTTCTCTGCATCAATATTTCTAAACGATGATCGCATTCTACCCTTATTAATAATATTTTTCCATATCTTATAACTCACAAACATGTCGTACGTAAGTTAGTAGAATTTAGTAATAAAGTATTTAAATACTTGCGATCCTTTTCCTAAGATTGAGTAAGAGAGTTAATTATTAAAGGGGGAAAAAAAAAGAAAAAAAAGAAAAAAAAAAAGAAAAAAAGAAAAGAAAAAAGAAAAACAAAGAAAAATGAATTAAAAACGTCAGATTTATTCCTCTTTGAATTACGGAGTAAGAAAATGATAACAATGAATTAAATAATCTTGATCTTTTTCCAAGTATTATTAAGTAAGAAAATAGTAATAAAAAAATTACCACAAATCTCGATCTTCTTCTTCTTCTTCTTCTTGTTCTTCTTCTTCTTCTTCTTCTTAGCGTTATTAAAAGAAAGAAAAGAAAAAAAAAACTGATGGATATCTAATAGCGAGGTATTAAAGAAAAAAAAAAAAAAAAAAAAAAAAGAAAAGAAAAGGAAAAAGAAAAAGAAAAAAATCATCTGGATTTTTTTCTTAACGCAATTTTATTATCGTATCGTAATCGATCGGGCGATGTCGGACTGATAAATGATCTTATTCGCAGGCAATGGATAAACTAAAAGTTATAGCTGGATAAAACGGAAAGAAAGAAAAGAAAAGAAAATAATTGCAAATGCAAAAAAAGATGACCAATCTCTCTCCCATTCTCTCTCTCTCCCTCTCTCTCTCTCTCTCTTTCTCTTTCTCTTTCTCTCGTACGTGTGTATGTGTGTATATATGTGTGTGTGTGTATATGTGCAAATAGAAATTCGTGCTCTTTGTTCAGAGACGCGGAACCGCGTGAACGAGAAAAAAAGTTTATAGGCGGATTGGAGACGGTAGAGACACTGGTGGGTGGAAAGTAGAAAAGATCGAATTCTGTCAACGGATCGAAGACACGTTGGTGGAGTCGTGCGGCCGGCGAAGATCAAAGGAGGTGGAGGAGAACGATTCGCGCGGGTCCATCATGAGCTTTCGTGAGCGTTCGCCCTCGTCTCGGATCGTGGACGTGACGCCAGCAAGGCGATTTATTTGCCATTGCCGCTCCTCATTTCATCGCGACGTGCCTTCTCTTGGTAACCTTCGGAATCCTTCTTTCGATCGTTCGTTCGTACCCCGTCCTTTTCTGGATCGATTTTGTTCTCTCGATTCGCTTTTATTTTACATTTTTTTTCTCTTCATTTTTTATTCTTTTTTTTTTTTTTTGTTTTTTACTATTTATTTATTTATTTATTTATTTATTTGTTTATTAGTTTAACTAGAGGAAATGTTTTATTCCTTTTTATATATATATGTATAAAAAGGAAAAAGAATTTTTTTATATTGATTATTAATATTTAATTGATTATGTAAGTTTTTTTACCCAGTTTTTATTGACAATATTTTTATTATCCGTATAATGAAAATTTTGTACTCCTTTCCGATAAAATGATACCTTCTTGGAAACTATAAACTAATTCAATACGAATGGATCATTTAAATAAATATATAAATGTATGATATATATATATATATATATATATATATATATATGTATATATGTATAGTATATAGCGTATTAGATATAAAAATGTAATATAACACATATAACATTATTATTTACATAAGTTAAAATTATAGTATACGTTACGTACTATGTGTTTCTCATCCTTTATGTCAAAGGACAAACAAACTAATTAGATGATAGAAGATAAAAAAACGAAAAAAAAAAAAACAAAAAGAAAAATAGAATAGATTATATCGTTGATCGAAAGGATAGAAAACAATGATGATTGATACAAGCTCATTTGATGTCTCTTATTTATATCGTTTGAAGGTGAGATAAGAAGAAGAATGACATTTGTTAGCAAATAGACTCGTGTTCGTTTCTTTTCCGTTTAGTTTTAGTTCGTGTCAGGCTTCGAAGGTAGGAAGAAGGGTACTTACTTGGTTTCCATAGTATTCGCGTACCTACTCTCCTCCGTGCTTCTCCGCCTATCCACGCGACTCTCGACTACGGTACCGCGAACACGAGCGAAGCCTGTAATCCGGTTGATGAGGCCGCCCGATAGCGACACTCGGCGACAAAAATCTCCGCGCGAATCAAGAACGAACGACCACGATCCCGCATTCTCTCTCTCTCTCTCTCTCTCTCTCTCTTTTGCTCTCTCTATTTTTTTCTTTTTCTCTTTTTCTCTTTTTCTCTCTATCTATTTCTCTCGTTCTTTTTCTCTCTTTCTCTCTCTCTATCTCTCTATCTCTCTATCTCTCTCTCTCTCTTTCCTCCTCTTCGTTATATCTTTCTTGATAGGCTTTCTCTTTCAACCCCTCTCCCTATCCTGCGCCCTCTCCTTCCTCAATTTTCTTCTTTCCTTCCCGCGAGACCACTCTACTCGCGGCTTTGGAATCTCCGTTTCCGTTTGAAAATAAAACGAGTACCTTTCCAATCTCTTATTTCTTTAATTTCAGATCGTTGATTGTCACTTATCCGATAGGACTTTGTCTTTGATTAAACAAAAAATTTATTCCCCCTCCCCCCTTTTTTTTATTCATCTTTCTCATTTTTCTTTTCTCTTTTTTTCTTTTTATTTTTTTTCTCTTTCTCCATTCAATCTGTGTATTTCTTTTCGTTTTTTTCTACGATCGCACGCACATCTACAAACATATATATATATATATATATATATATATATATATATATATATTATATTATATTATATTATATTATATTATATGCAGTAAATATATTACAATAATTAACATTTTTTTCTTTATATTATTTTTTTGTTTCTTCTTTTTCTTTTTCTTTTTTTTTTTTCTTCTTCTCTTTTTTTTTTTTCATCGAATAAATCTTTTTACGTATAAAAAGAAAAATTTACGAACATTTCGTTCGATCTTATTTCGTATAACACAACATAATTATTACGTTCAATCGAAAAAAGATTACGTATTCTCAACGAGAAAGAAATTCTCTCTTGGATATTTGGTCTACAATATCTTCGGCGATGGCTTCCATTCTTTCTTGGTAGTATCGATCGCTGCTGCCATCTGAGGGCGCTATTTTCAAACATAAGGATAGCAAGAGGATTCCTCTCGGAGCTTCAGAGCATCGGCAGACGTTCCAGAAAAGCAATTGCTTGCTTGGCCCGGGCGCGTCGTCGTGGGTGCAATTGCTTTGGGAATGTTAATCGTCCTACAGAACCGAGGCAGCCGGTGGTCCCTCAGAAAGGAGGGGGAGAGAAAGAGAGAGAGCAAAATTACGTTTTCGGACTCTCTCAAATATTCTTTCTCCCTTTCTTTCTTTTTTCTCTTTCTCTCTCTCTCTTTCTTTCTTTCTTTCTTTCTTTCTCTTTCTCTTTCTCTTCTTCTTCTTCTTCTTCTTTCTTCGCGATACGTGCATTATGGCGAGTCGAAGTCGTCCTGGTCTTTGCCAAGAATAGCTCTCGGCGAGATTACGAGCGGAATGCGATATCTGGTGTCTTACGAATTTAAAATTCTCCACGGTGTAATTTGCGGTACGAAATAGCGACATTGTATATAACCCACGGTAGAAAAGGGAGCCGCGTGAAATTTCAAAGCGAAACGTGTACGCGATGAACGAAATAGTTTCTCGATTTTATTTTCATTAAAACCGTTGGATTTATAAGCGCGATAGCTTTTCTAATAGCGATCATGGATAAAGATATTGGAGCTTTTAATGAGACACCTTCCGTAGAAGAAGGAATCATCGACTTGATAACGATCATAAACTTTATATAATTCTCGGTGGTATATTCTCGCTAGGTATGTCTATAAAACTTTCCAAGCTCGATCAGCCATTAAATCGGAGGAGAAGAACGTGGACGCATAATATACCAACGTAAAGTCGATTTTAACGGAAAGGTTTGGTCTTACCGGTAGCGTTGAATGTACGAAGACGTGTCAAGCTTGGAAGGTCGCAAGTCTCTCTCTCTCTTTCTCTCTCTCTCTCTCTTTCTCTTTCTCTTTCTCTTTTTTCTCTTCCTCTTTTAGCGAGAGGGTTGTACAGCAACGAGGCGCGTTAACGAGGCTCGTTTTATCGACGATTAACCCTCACCCCGACTGACCCCTGGCCCGGTGTTTGCGGGCCTCTTTCGGAAATTGGTTCGTCGCTCTTGCCAATTTCCTCAGATTGCCTCTTTCCTTCCTATCTTACCTCCGCCTTCGTCTTCTCTCTCTTTCTCTTTCTCTTTTTCTCTGTCTCTCCCTCTCTCTTTCTCTCTCTCTCTCTCTCTCTCTTTTTCTCTTTCTCTTTCTCTTTCATGTATCCACATCGACCAGCCGCAAATTGTGTAAATTTGCTGGCTAACTATTTATCTTTATGACCTGCCGAACGAGGAGCTCAACTCGATATTTCTCTCGCGAATTCCATCTTTCTTTCTCTCTCTCTCTCTCTCTCACTCCCTCTCTTTCTCTACTTTTTGTCGATCAAAATTATTGCCTCCCTCGAAAACGTTTTTACTCAATTCCGATAGCGATTCATCAACGTACTCGTTAAGTACATCGAAC
The DNA here is from genome assembly GCF_050613455.1 of Vespa mandarinia. Taxonomy (NCBI): domain Eukaryota; kingdom Metazoa; phylum Arthropoda; class Insecta; order Hymenoptera; family Vespidae; genus Vespa; species Vespa mandarinia. The sequence continues at coordinate 3,468,584 of NC_140816.1, read as the reverse complement.
TGGTTACAGTTTCCTTCCGCTTTTAAGTATCTTTGAGATCCATAATGGATCCCTATGTTAGTCGACACGCGACCAATTTGTCAGAAAGTTTTCGTGAATATCCCGTCTTTGTATTTAACAATGGCAAAAGTAGTTCTGTAGTTAGTATATAGATAGGAAAGAGAAAGAAAGAAAGAGAGAGAGAGAGAGAGAGAGAGAGAGAGAGAGAGAGAGAGAGAAGAGGGAGAATGTACAAAAGAGGAACGCTGTGGGGCAATGAGAAGGGGAGAGGGGAGGGGGGAATAGTATCGAAAGATACCCTAATCGTTATAGCCATACGGATGTATTAACTTTATGGTCAATAGAAGAAAAGGTCCGAAGCCAAACACAGGAAATGGGTTCGGAGCTTTTCTTTGGAATAAAGTGGTGACGGTCATCGCTATCTCTTATTCTTCTTCTTTTTCTTCTTCCTCTACTTCCTCTTTTTCCTCCTCCTCCTCTTCCTCTTCTTCTTCCGAATGTCCGCTTTATCGTCGACCATTTTCTCAAGCGTCCAGCACGCGTCAAGCACCAACCATGCTGCTACGATTTTATCCAGTACTGCCCACTTATCCTTCCTTTCTATCTTCCCACTCTTTCTTTCTCTCTTTCTCTCTCACTCTCTTTCTCTCTCTCTCTATCTCTCTGGCTCTGGTTCTGTTTCTCTCTTTCTTTCCTTTCTTCAATGATGGAAACGGGTTTTCGAGGGTCCCTCGAGCGAGAGGGATTCGACCCTCCATCCTCGCCAATCGTTACGTTTATCTCAAGCGAAAGACGATTCCGCTATGAGAGTGGGGTCAACCTGGTTGGTGGTTGATCGTAAAAGTGTCTAAAGTCAAAAAGGATGTATTTCTTCGATTCCGATCTTGGAATCGCGTTGATCGAAAATTCGATCACTCATTGATGATTTTCTTAGTAATTTTGTTGTTTCGAATCGAACGTGTCTTTTCTCTTTTTCTTCCTTTTTTCTCTTTTCTTCTTCTTTTTTTTTCTTTTTTTTTTTTTTTTTTTTTTTTTATCTTTCTAAGGGTTTTTCCAACTTCTTTAATGTACGCGCAAATTTGATTAAATGTAATAAGAGTCCGATCTATGAGTGCTTTGCCAGCAAATAGATAAAAAAGAAAAAGAAGAAAGGAGAAAAATCGAAATCGTAAAAGAAATTACAACTAATCAAACGCGTTACGAAATTCCACTTCGATCGGTCCTACCGAATAGAGAAAGAGAAATCGAGATGTAGCTCGGATCGTTTATGAAAGAAGAAAACGAGGCAAGGGCAAAGGGCGGATCCATATTGGCAGGAAGACAAACACATGGTGGTAAGCAGCCCTTCGGTTTAGTTACACACTGTGCCGAAGCATGCCGGCCCGAGGGCCCTTTTGCCTCGAGTATCGGAACGAATGATATTTATTGACCGAGCAAATCCGCAGTCTACTCGAATCCCAAGGGTGATCGTTGTGTTCGTGGACCACGATAAATAATACCCATGGGCCAAGTCATACGATGAAAATGGTATTGGTAGATATCTTACATACGTGAGAGAGGAAAGTTAAAGGAAAAAAATAAGAAAAAAAAAAAAAAAAAATAAAAAAATAAAAAAGAGAGAAAAAATAATCTGCTTATAACATTTTATATTTAATTATCTGTGATCATCGATATGATAAAAAAAATCGCGTATACGATCGATCATCTCGCTTTGTTATAATTTTCAGATCGTTCATATTTTTCGATTTGAAAATTTTTACAACTGTGAAATAATGATAACAATAGAAAAAGAAACCACGATCTTTTTCTTTTTTTTTTTTTTTTTTTTTTTTTTTTTGGTAGCATCGAATGAACGAAGTTTAAGGCATGAATCGGATCCCCGACGGTTCATCCTGAATGAAACGAGAAGGCGAGCTATTAGTGTCCTGCGTGGCCAGTTGAATGAGAAGGGCCGCCCTTTTTTGATCTTTACAAGAGAAGCGTACAGGTTGCACCCCGTAGAGAAAGCCGCGGGCCCGTTTTACGCAGGTTGCTACATACAGAGAGAAGAAACGGTCCTATCGTCATCCGATACTAATTGCCTTGGTCTAACTCGTACTGGGACCCTTTATTGGGCCGATCTTTTAAAGAAGAAGAAAAAAGGGAAAAAAGACCTTACATTTTCCTTTTGAGAGAAAAAAAGAAAGAAAGAAAGAGAAAGAGAGAAATATATAGGTACATCTATCGGTATTGCGAGACTATTCTTATCTTTTCTTTTTTTCTTCTTCTTCTTCTCTCGAGATATTTTCACGCGCAGGTGTTTTACCACAAAATTGCTTTTCGACGCAATGTTGTGTTTGTCTGACGCAACAACAACAACAACAACAACAACAACAACAAAAACAACGACAGCAACGGCAACAACAATAAAACAACAAGAAGAGAAAGAAAATCTGAGAACTTTATCCCTTCGTCGAACATAATGTGATCGTTTTATTGTATAAAAGAGGACGAAACTTTTCTCACGAATGAGCGTAACGTAAAAAAAAAAAAAAAAAAAAAAAAAAAAAAAAAAAAAAAAAAAAAAAGAAAAATAAGAAAGAAAGAGTAAAAAGGAACAAAAAAAAAAGAAAAACAAGAAAGAAAATAAGAAAAAAAGAACGAAGAAATGAAGAAGAAGGAAAATAGACGTGCGCACTGGTGTATATATATATCTACGTCGTACATAAGTAGTCAGAGTGTAAGCGTTACTTTGATACCTGCAAGAAATGCTCTTAGAGATGAAGGGGGAACGAGTCGAAGAGGTCTATTAAACTCTCAGTAATGAATGTGTCACCCTGCTCGTTTCTAAGCCATGTATGGCAAGTACTCGGTAATCATTACCGTGGAAGAATGGCTGCTCCTAAGAATCAACGCTACGTCGTTGTCGGAGTCCCTCCTTGTTGGATGGTTTCTAAGTCCTAAGAAACCGTCTCGTTTTTCTTTGACAATTTCTAGTAGTAAACTTAATATTACTCCTTCGACGTATATACGTACGTACGTATTTACATATGCATATACATGTATGTACAATTAAACGTAAGATCGTTATAAGTACATGTTCATATATATATATATATAAATTAAATTTCTTTGTTTTCTTTTTTTATTTATTTATTTTACTTTTTTTTTTTTTTTTCTTTATTACTACATACATGTATCATATTATTTTAACTGATACCATTGAAATACGAGATCATTGGGCCTAATGTTAAATCAAATCAATTAATAACGAGTTAATTACGAACATTATGTAGGATCAATTAAAACTCCAACGTAAAAATTCTATCGGAAGTAGAAATGCGTTTCTTTCATCGTTTTTCTTTTTATCTATTTCTTATCTATTCTTCTTTCTCGTCGTTACAACACAATGAATCTTGTAATCGTGATTGGTTTAGAGAGAGAGAGAGAGAGAGAGAGAGAGAGAGAGAGAGAGAAAAGAAGGAAAAAAGTAAACAAGGAAAAAAGAAACGGAAGAAAGAGAGAAGCGAAACGTTTGACTCGCGAGATTAGAGATAGTATATACATACATACATACATATGTATATATACATACTTATGTACATACGTAAGTACGTATGTAAGTACTTACTTATATATGTTCATGGGTACGTATTCTTGAGTCCGAGTTTAACGATTTCATAGACCAAGCGAAGATACATAAATCTCAGTGGATATATCGAACGGAGTGAAATTACGCCCGAGCCGGAGCGCGCATGTTTCAGCACTATTTGTTACATCGCACCAACGTACGTTGCCTTCGTCGACGATTTATCATCGTGCGGATGAAGAAGTCAGGCGACGCGACTAACACAGAGAAAGAGAGAGAGAGAGAGAGAGAGAGAGAGAGAGAGAGAGAGAGAGAAGGATAGGAAATTGTGCGAAATAAAACAAAATCTGGTCGTGCAAAGTCACCTCGTACTCGATTATCTTTCGCTCGCTCCTTTAATTACTTCTTTTCAACTCGATCGTCAGGTAAAAAAAGAAAAAAGAAAGAGAGAGAGAGAGAGAGAGAGAGAGGGAGAGAAGAAAAAAAAGGGAAAAAAAGGAGAGAAAAAAGAACGTACAATCATTTTTTCCTCAGGGCTCTCCTCAGATTTTCACTTAACTTTCATTGTAAACTCATCTCTCCTTTGATTCGTTCTTATTTCGTGTATACTTTATTTTTCTTCTCTCTCTCTCTCTCTCTCTCTCTCTCTCTCTCTCTTTTTTTTTTGTTTTCAATCATCGAATTAATTTTTTTCATCCGTTTTATAATATTTCTTTTTATCTTTCTCCTTTTCTTTTTCTTTCACCCCTCCCTCCCCCCTCCCCCTATAATTTCGAGCGAGAAGCAGTTAAGTTTCGACTAAAAGCGCAAAGTTCTTTTTTTTTTTCTTCGATGGATCGTTCAAAGAAGTGCGGTTGGTTTTTGCGAATGTAGAAAAGAGAGAAAAAAGAAAAAAAACAGAAAAAAGAAAAAGAAAATAGAAAAGATAAAAAAGGAAGGAGAAAGAAGGAAGGAAGAAGAGGAAAGAAGGAAAAAGTAAATGAATAAATAAATAAGTAAATAAATAAAATGAAAAAAAAAGTAAAGAAAAGAAAAAAAAGAGTAAAGAAACGAAAGAAGCACGGCGGAGCGTGTGTGTTAATAAGCGAGTCGTTCGCACTTCCAGAAACAATTATTCGGGATGGCTTTCCTCGCGCATTCCGCGCTCCTTTGGATACTTATACGTATAGTATCTATACGTACATAGGTTGGAAGGAGCAAGCAAGTATTAGAGGAAGTGCGGATATGCCATAAATACTCGAGCAAAGCAGTATATCTCTTTCGCGTTGGTCCACGCCCCGAGCACATGCTGTCGGAGCACATATCTCTCTCTCTCTCTCTCTCTTTCTCTTTCTCTTTCTCTCTCTTTTACATACATACCTTCTCTCTCACTCTCCCTCTATCTCTCTCTCTCTCTCTGTCTCTCTCTCTCCCTCCCTCTCTCTCTCTCTGTCTTTCTCTATTTCTTTTCCTGTTTCACTCTTTTCCTTTCTTTTCCATGAAACTCCTTTTCCTTTCTTCTTTTCTATCCTTTCGACTCGTCTCTTCTGTCAACTCTCCTTTACAAGCTTTTTTATTCCTATCTCGCGATCCTCCTCATCACGTATAACCGGTAAAGCTCGTAGAGAATTGGCTTGTAAAATAGGTCTTGGACCGACGACTATCGCGGACTCTCCTTCTCTTTCTCTTTCTCTTTTTCTTTCTCTCTCTCTCTCCTTTCCAAGAGAGGAGATGAAGCTTCGCCGAGTCGTTTGACATTCGACCCTGACGTCGTGCGTCGCGTCGCCGTCCTTCTTCTCTCGACGACGCCCATCGACGTCGACTGGAACGGTCCACGCATATTTCGATCGCCTTTTACACGCGTCTAGTATCACGTGAACATCCTCAGATCTTCTTTGCACACGCACAAACAAACAAACAAACAAACACACACACACACACACACACACACACACATATACATATATTTCTTAATAATAGGATAGCTTAGAGCAAGATGAAAGTGTGTAGACAAAATTATATGTATATCCATAACGTAATATAATCTGAACTTTAACGGAATAAAGATTTATGAATTTGCTTTCTTTATTTTTCTTTTTTTTCTCTCTTTTTTCTTTCTTCTTTTTTTTTTTCTTTTTTTTTCCTTACTTCCTCCCCCCTCCCTCTCTCGCTCTCTATCTTTATTCGATTTGTGGCCGATCGGTCGGTGGTGGTTGGTCGATCGGTTAGCTAATCGGAAATAGTTGATATTGGCGATTTCTTTTTTTAAAGTAAAATTCCTTAAAGGGCCATAAAGCGCAGATGGACCAGAAAGAGGCACGGACGTTACTCCTGACGGTCGCACGACCCATAAAACAAGTTAACCGCCGACAGAAATCTGTTCGTTTGCCTCAACTTGGGGCGTTGCAGTGAGCCAACTTTATCGCCCCGTGAACTCGTAATTCTTCCGAGTCGTGCTTCAAGCTCCGTGACACACTGGTATAGAAAAGAGGATCGACGAAGGTGAATAAGTGACGGACTTTTACGCGATCTTGGAGACGCCCGATCGGTTATTTTCAGAAGAAACGAATTTTCTTATTTGAGAATTCGAGTTAAAATCGTCTTCGTCGTTGTCGTCGTTGTCGTTGTCATCGTATAAAATCGTATAAAAAAGTAATTCACTATCGAAATACTTTTCTTGTTCAATATTATAGATAGACTTTGTTCATAATGTAGAAATAAATCACGGATAGTCCCCAAACATCATCCCTCCCCCTTATCTCCCTTTCCTCTCTCTTGTTCGAGCCAACCTCCGAAATTAACTTTCTTATCCTTTAATCGAGAAGATATTCAATGATTTCGTGGAATAACGATTTGTCATTGCGAATATAATCGTGAACGTATGTATGTACGATGGATATTTTCTAGAGAATCTCACTCGCTCTCTCTCTCTCTCTCTCTCTCTCTCTCTCTCTCTCTCTCTCTCTCTCTCTTTTTCTTCGTTTTTCGATACTTACTATTGTGCCCCGTTTACGTTCTTTCTCACATTGTTCGATGTGTAAGAGCATCCTCTCCTTCGTCTATTCGGAAGAATTGAGCCGATGTATTATTATAAAATGCGGTAAGAATCTTGTATCAGGGCGTATCCCTTCGAAGTTCCGTAGCGCGATGCGTTTAAGAAGCATCAGAATGACACATAGGTTTTCCGTATAGGTCCCTTATAGTATAGTAAAGTATAGTTATAGTGGAGTATAGTAAAAGAAGAAGGTCTTCCTTCGTTTTGTGTTCCCTACGAAATGGCTAGCGCCATTTGTCATCGCGTCTACATTGTGGTCGCGCCTCTTCTTTCTCACTCTATTTCTCTTTTTTTCTCAAACACACACATACGCAGACATACTCTCTCTCTCTCTCTCTCTCTCTCTCTCTCTCTCTCTCTCTCTCTCTCTTTCTCTCTCTCTTTCTCTCTCTTCGTATTTAGGAAAATACCGCGCCTGAGAATTCTTACGTTCGCTTTTGAAGACTACCGAAAATACTATGACGATGCAACAGCAGCATCCAAAACTTGAATCGATTGTCCTTTCACCTTTCCTCTTCCCTCCCCCCTCTCCCCCTTCTTTTCTCTCGATCCACCACTAAACCTGATTTATGTATTCGAATCGGAACAAATGCAATAACCATGCCGACAATAACGTCGAAAGGTTAGCCGCGAAAAAGTCAAATGATCGTTTCTTCTAGTCATCCGTTTCAGAGATCGAAGTTCAAACGCGAATTGAAGTTTTAGTAGAATTTAGGGCGAAGGATACGCTCGGGCATCTGCTTCAATATTTGTCATCGATTATCGAGCTTTAAGAATGTAAACACGACTTATTGATACGCTCGTTAACATGAATATGTTATGGGGAGGGGGGTTTCGGGAGGGGCAACGATAGGGGAAGATCATTGATCTCTCGACACTCGATTTCTTAGACTTTATTTTGTTGATATATAACATTTAAAAGTGTTATTATCGTTTTATATTTGTTCTATTTTATATTTATATTTTATTTCAATATTTATTCTATATATTTAAAATATAAAAAATGTTGGTGTAAATTTTTCTTTTTCTTTAAGGATAAATTAAACGAAAGTTCTTTTTTTTATTATTTTTGTTTTGTTTTGTTTTTGTTTTTCTATTTTAATAATAATTTAAAAGATTACGATTTTACCATCTAAGAAGAATGAGATCTGACGTTATGTAAGACAAAGATATCCGATGATAATGATGATGATGATGATGATGATGATGATGATGATGATAATGATGATGAGAATTCTCCAACGTTTTTCATTTGAAAATATTGATAAAAGTTAAATTTTTAGATATCATCGTATTCTCGTTTTTTTATCTTTCTTGGTAATCGAGATTCAAGTCGAATTATCAATACCATCGATCGATTAATTTAATTTCTCGTATTTCGAATGTCCCATTTTTTCTGCCATTCGACTTCCGTTTGTGAAAACGATAGGAACGGAAAGAAAACAGAAGGAACGATTGTCGAACGATTGTAGTTATACGCGCGAAAGAATCTGCGGTAACACGCATATCCTTTCCCGCGGAAAGGAGATATATACTACAAACGAAGTGGTAAAGAGAACCACTCGTCATTATTTCTTCGGGCATATGCGAGTGGCAAGGTACGTGCATGCATAGAAAAAGGAACAGTTTCGAAGACAGTGACGTGCCTACGGACCTGTTTCTCCATCTGTTACCATAAAACATTTCGGCTACTATCATCATCCTTCGGGAAGGCAACGGTCTTCTTTCATTGTTCCGATCGTGTTCAAAACGAACAAAAACTTGCGAAACACTTTCGTGTTATGCAAAACGTGATCGATACATGAAATATGTATTGGTAGAAATTATTATTCGTATATATATATCTCTCTCTCCCTCCTTCCCCCACCCCTCCCTCTCTCTCTCTCTTTGTCTCTGTATATTATAACTCTATCTACTTTATATTTATTAGAAATAACAATCTATATAAATTTTTAATCGTCAATTTTTCCGTCGGATTTAATTATGTTCGAAAATAATCATATATTTTCATATAATTATTAATCTTCTATTAAGTCACGTAACTTGGAACAAAAGTTACGAGGTTAAATTATCTATGTGGTTATGCATTGTAAAAACTTTATTTCATGTTATCGTCAGAAAATTGATAATCTCGTGTCTCGAAGTTTTTCATAAATTTTTTTTTCTCTTCTTTTTTTTTTCTTTTTTTTTTTCTTTTTTTTTTTGTTGCTTTTTTTTTTGTTCTTTTATAACGTGTAAGTTATATACTCGCGGTATATCACAATCGTATTAGGTACAAAGTAATATTGTAAGTTTTACGTAAGATATATAATTTCGTTTTTTTCTTTTCTTTTTCTTTTCTTTTTTTTTTTTTCTTTTTTTTTTTTTTTTTTTTTTTTATATAATTTGTTGATACAAATAAAATCAAGAATTGAGATTATGGTGATTATGATAAAAGGGATAATGACAAGATACGAAGGATTCAAGTAAAAAAGAATAGCTCAGAACGTTTTCTTATTCTGCGAAATATTCGTCGATAGTTATAAACGTCCTGGAAGGATAAAATTAGCCGTTTTAAGATTGAAAAAAAGAAAAATTGAAAAGAAAAGAAAAGAAAAAAAAAATAAGAGGACATACTGAAAGAAGTCTCGGTGTGGGCGTTGATCGTATTTCTACGATTTACGTCGTGCTCCAAGTCCTCCTTGTCACGTTATTTATGCACACACATACACAGTGAGAGAGAGAGAGAGTGAAAGAGAAAGGGAGAGAAAGAGAGAGAGAGAGAGATAGAAATAGAGAGAGAAGTAGAGAGAGGGGTAGAAAAAACAAAAAGAAAGATTAGAAAAAGAGAGATAGAATGGAACAGAGAAAAAGAGAAGTAGAAAGAGGAGAGGAAGAAAGAGAGATACGACGGGTACCACCCTGACCCACCTGGGGGCGGCTTCGCCTCCGCCCTAGCCGCCCCCAGGCGTATTGGGGCAGCGCTTAGGTGTACGTGTCGTCGTAGGATCTCGCGAGTCCAAAGACACCGCCATTGTGCACTAATTTAAACGGCTCGTTGCTTCCACTACCTCGATTTTATGTTTCATCGATCTTCATTCGATTCCTATTCGAATATATGGCAGTTAAATCTTTCAATGTAGCATGAAAGAATACAATTTTTTTTTTTCTTTTTTCTTTTCTCTTTTTTATTTTTTTGCAAAATAAACAGAGAAAGATTTAGTATTAGTCATTATTAGGTTTATTTTATTAAATTAAACCTTTCGTAATCAAATCATATTTCTAATAGATAATACGTTTAAAGCAATTTTGCAATGAAATTGGTCTCTCCTATTGATATTTTTTTTTGTTTGATTAAACTAAAGAAGAAGAGAAAAGAACAAAAAAAAAAAAGAAAATAAAGAAAAAGAAAGAAAAAAGAAAAATTCTGTCTTGTTCACGCCAATGATATTCATCTAATAGCGCAAAGGTTTCATCGTTAATTCGTTATTCAAAAATTAATGTTCTATATATTTATCTTAATCATGTGCTGTTATATTGCCTGTCATAATTTTATTTAATTTTTCTTTTCGTTTTTTTTTTGTCTTCTTTGTAGACACGAAAAAAGATTGGGTTACAGAGGGGCCAGGATAGACGGGGGGGGGAGGGGTAAAGGAGAGGGAAGGTTTAACGTCTAGGTTTTAGAATTCTTCTTCGAGATAAATTTTCGTTAACTGTTGAACGCAGAATAACATACGTGCAACCGGTTCGAAACACCATTACTTTTTTCCTTGCTCTTCTTCGAGCATCCGGCATATATCGCGAACAATGCCTATAGACGCGTAATGACCGTCGCGGTGTATCGTGTCTTTTCTCGTTGTTGTTGCTCCCGTATGTCGCGCCCATACACTTACACGCAAACATATACAACACATACATACATACAGATACATAAAGATGAACGAACGAACGCAAGTACGTTCATCTTTAGACAGCGGACAGCAGACAGACAGACAGACAGACAGACAGACAGACAGATAGTCGAGCGTATATATCGTATATATAGATAGAGAAATTCATGTAGGTAGATATAAATACATACATACATATATATATGTGTGTGTGTGTGTGTGTATATGTGTGTACATATGTGCTAAGGAAGAAAAGGTGGTACGATCGAGACGCACGCGTGCGCGCGAGCACGCGCGTCGAGGAGGGTGCACGCATCGCGTTGAAAAAGTGTATGCGTGAAAGAGAAAAAGGGAGAGAATAAGAAAGAGAGAAAGAGGGTGAGAGAGAGAGAGAAAGAGAGAGTGAGAGGGAGAGAGAGAGAGAGGCTTACGTGGCTCTCAGAGGCGTGGTGCCTTCACTCCCAGGTGCATCTCGTCCTGGGACAATGCCCCGTAGGAAACGACACTATCGGCCACGCCCCGATATATATGTGCCCTGATATTCGCTCGTGTCGCCGTGCCAACCCCCGAGAATTCGCGGCAGATGCACCCGATTTGAAGAGAAAGAAAGAGA